>NC_134572.1:146881604-146911604 GCF_050947875.1 Dermacentor variabilis
CTCTGAAGCTTCTCCTGGAGCCTTTATGGGTATCTTTCTTTCTCTGTTTGTTTCTTTCTTCCTTCCTCGAAGGATTTTGAACGTGGGCGTTAAATCACAACGTTCGGCGACGCTCGATAATTGCTGCGGGGCCTGAACTGATCAATAAAGAATCAGACCTGTAATCGATATTGATCGACCCGCTTGACACTAATGAAACGCGTTGAAAGATCCCTAATTCGGCGTGATTTGCGAGACGTATAATCAACTGGTATAGTGAGAAAGAGTGTTTAGGGGTGAGAGAAGGCGGCGAATCGCTTCCTTACAAACAAACGCCCTGTGCCGGAAAAAAAAGTACTAAAAACATGCTGTGCACAGTCTAAGACTCTTCACTGTACAGGCAGCGTTAGCTTCATCATGGTGCCTGGAAACGCCTAACCACGTGAAATAAAGTTCGTAATGTGGAAGCCATGAAAGGTAAATCAGCATTGCCAATGGCATTCTTGCTTGATATAAACTACGTACTCAACGCGCATACCGCTTTCAGAATTCCATGTTTCCAGCACACTCAACATGTGCATTAAAAGAACGTTGTACTTAAAAACCCCAATGCCCTTGCACACCTTGGCGGCCTGCCAATCTTATGTGTGTTATGTTTTCAGGCAAATTTCTCATATTTATTAATGAGTCGTGCGCGTAAATAGCAGGGTGGAAATCATAGTACGCAAAAGACGATTCCTAATAAGCCTCATTTAAAGCATAATTCATGAAGAGAGTGACTGACGCTGCTGTAGATGGCGCCACGTACGATTTCATTCGGAACATTCGTTCGGTAGTCAGTGCCTTTAAACTCGTTCTTTGCTAGCCGAGAATGTTCAGAATGTTGACAGTTAAGATAAAATGGCGAAGAGAAAGCGAATGTCACTGTTCGCATCATGCCTCACGAAATCAATGTTTCCCCGAGTAAATACCCTGTCCGTATGAACCCGAAACCCTCTCGACCAGGGTCGTTGAGGCCTTCGGCAGCGTTTCAACGTAGACGGGACGTATCTATCGGCGACCCGTCTACAAGACGTCGATCCGTGTTCTCGACAGGCGAACAATGGATTACACCGTGAATTGATCAGTCCCGACAGAACACGAGATCCATCACGATTGATCTGGCAGGCACAAGGAAGGACAGAAAGCGATCACCGCTATCCCTGTCTCGGGCTACTTACTGCTCGCCATATACGATACGAGGGCGGGTATATGCATAAGGCAATCCGCTCACTCAAGCCGACGACCGGCAGAGCGCCGGGTATCGACAAACTATTAAGCCCCCCACTTGCTCGTCTCTGAATATTCATGGCAGAGCCGCGCCATCGGCCTCTCTACAGGCCGCCGCCTCCGGTGTCGGTCCGACACGGCTGAAACGCGATCGCCCGAAACCCGCGGCCAATGATTGATAGGGGAACGCAGCCAAATTCCCGGGCCAGGAGCTGCCGCCACCGCTTTTTGACTTTTCCTCCTCCTGTTTTTATTCCTCGTTTATTACTTATTCGTGCTTTTGCGCTCCTTGGTGTAGCAGTGCTTGCATCTGAGTCCCCCTCTCCCGGCACATTCTATCCGATCTCCCGACAGCCCTCCTTCACCACCTAACACATCAGAGACATGGTGAGCTGCCGATCGGGGCGGAACAAACAACCTGATACCGTGCACAGGCCGTACAGCACGCTGTCAACTCGCGGCAAGCGAGGGGAGGACGATCAGCCGCCGTCGACTCTACTCCGGTGTCCATTACGCTTACCCTCAATGTCGCGAGAGCGGCTATATGGATGGCGATTGCTTCCATCTCTGCCAACGCGCATGCATCTGTTTGCTTAGGTTTTGTGCTGGAACTGTTTTCGTTGAATGGCGGAATGGATAAGGGGAGGACTTGCAGCAAAATCCGTTGCATAGACGACAATTAATTTTCTTTGTGATATCTTAGCGCGCAGAAATTCCCTCTTGTCGTCGAAGACGATTTACACCACCTCCGGGCTCGCGCGCAATAGCAGTTTCGAGCAATTTCGCTTCAGCTTCAATTTGGCATCGAAGCGAAGGACAACGTATTCAAAAGGCAAGAAAAAAAAAGAAAAAAAAAGGAAAGCTAATCGCGCGGGGTTATGCTAAGTGCATGCGTGTAGTCCATCGCGAATAATACGCGCATAAACATTTCTCTTTCCGTCATCCTCCTGCCCCCTCCCTCCCTCCGCGGGATCGGTCGTTGCATTAAGTTCCGGTACGAATCGCGTATACGCTGTTCTTTACGATAATGGTAATGCGCAGACAGGAGCTGGACCGCAGGAACGAGGACATCAAAGCCGCCCGCCCCTAGGTCGTGTTTTGAGTCCCCCTTACGCTGCAGGAAAACTGCAGCTGTCATAGTGTCGGACGGTGCTTGCCGAGGGGGGATCGAAGGAAGGGGCGGGGGAAAGCAGTGGGGTAGACGGATGGGGGGAGGGTGGTACTGTAGGAGGGTGAAGGTTGTTCTGAGGTGGGGACGGAGAACTGCTTACGCCTCAGGAATTGCGGGCGCGTGCCTCACGTGCTAGAGCCTGATGGATTAGATCGGAAGTTTTGTCGGGGAGCATTAGAAGGGCCCAGACGGTGGCGGCGACGTTCGGCAGGCGGCCCTGTCGCAATTCGATCGAACGACGCGAGGACCTGCAGATGTCTCCGGAAGAGCGCTCGACGTCTACGCTGGCAGGTTCGTTGCCTGGCACGGGGCCGACGCACGCTGTTTAGCGGCCGGGAACTTAAAGAATGCCCCGCGACGAGCCTCCTCGACCGGGGAAACGAGACTTTCGCTCTAAACTGGCGGCGGGGTAATCAACCGGACGGGAGTGATAGCCTTGTTTGTGGAACGAAGCCTGATAGCGAATAATAGGACTTCGAAGACACCGCCTTTTGGAATAACGGAACGGCGCGCGCGCGGAGGGGCTGTCTGCTAAGTATACAGTGCTTGAGCAAACGTATTTCATTGTGCTGACTGCGATATCGATAAAGACGAATGCTCCGAAAGTGAACTTCAAATGGGCTTCTCCGTCGTCGGCCTCTCGCTATCACTTTAATTTTCTTAGAAACAGCCGCTAAGCCGGAAACTGCTTTGTAAGTTCTTTAGAAAGTCAATGGAGAGTTGATGCGCGTATAAAATAGGTATGCGGATCAATTTCTTTCAGTGGGGCCTTCTTCGCTGCAGGTATACCAGAATTATATTAGAAACCACGGTAGAGTGTATCAGCGCGACTAGACGAGGACGTAGAAAGAAACGGATACCGAGACACAGCGCTTCACTTTCAACTATAGGTTTTATTTTCGCACGCGTCGATAAATACATACCGTGCGAGCGGAAACAAACGTAACTGCAAAAAAGAACATTGGTGGTGCATTTCGTTGAACCGAACACGTGTGCAAGGCAAGGCAAAACATGTACTACAATGGTCACAAAGATAAACCGAGGAATCGTATCTCCTTTTCCGATAGTGACACCGAAGGCTTGCTTACGCACTTTTGCTCTAATTTTGCAATCTCGTAGGCCTCTACGATCTCCCTCGTCATCCTGCTAGGAGCCTTATACAGAATGGAAGTGCTTTCAAACATGGGCTTTCTACGTCCTCATCCAGTCGCGCTTATACACTCTACCATGGATTATAACCAACTAGCCCGCCAGCATGTTTTAAACTATATTAGAAAGCTATTACTTGCAGTTACTCCAATTTAAAGAAAGAGACGATTGCGATAACAACGATAATGCCGTCCCTAATGCCTCACGATAAAACAGACCTGTCGCAGCGTTTAGCGCATTATACTCCTGCCGACCAAGCGCCGCTTACTCAACAATCCAACTGCGCCAAAGTGAAACAAAAACTGGCCTTAGAGCAATCACGCGTGGCGTTACAGCTGCTACAGTGTCACCGTGTTGCGTATTCCACCATAAAGAAAACAACTCTCCCCCATACTTTCCTTCACTGTTTCTTTCTTCTACATGTTTTTTTTTCTTTCTTTTATGCGCAGCAAGGAACAGACTCCCAAGTCCGCAAATACCCCATGCCAACAAAAGAAGGTAGTCCGGAGATAACGGCATGTTTTTAAACAGCCATTTATCATCCTCAATCGGTTCCCGCTCCTTTAACAGAGGTCACGGAGGAGGCGTCTAATAATAAAAAAGGAAGAAATAAACAAGAATATGGAGCGAGGAGGTAAGGAAGGCGCAGGGTGGGTGGGGGAAGCGAAGCAGGTGTTGGGGGGGAAGGGTTGGACGGAGGACGGGAAGCATTTAGCCGTGAACCGCTCATACAGAAGAAGAAAGACAAGCAAGCATCTTCTAAAGCTTCGACGATGTTTCGCGATGCCCTAGCCGACGAAACGCGCCCAGTGTTCGTTCCGCCCGCCCTTTGTCTACGGCGGGGGCTTACACACGACCGCCATCTACCTCCCCCCGCCCCCCTCCCGCACCCCTCCCTCCGCCAAAGTGCTGCGCTCTCGGACAATATTATCGCTTCCAGACTTCGCGGTCAGGTCACCGTGGGCGCCGCCGCCACTGCGCCATCTCCGACACCTCGTCCACGACGCCGCGCGCGCACCTACCAAACCTACGGCGTCGGGGAGGCCCGGCCTTCGGACCAGTTGGCACGCTGGTGTTGGTAAGCAGATTAGGGGCGCCTCGCCACGACGCGTCCTGCGGGCGGCGCCGGGCAAGGCCGGCTGGGAAAGGAAGCGTGTAGCTAATTGTTGATAAAAGGAGTCGCTAATGGCTCGCCGGAGATAAGTGGTAATTAATTGAAGGTACAGCACGCGCGCGCGGGCGAACGCGGTACACAGCGCAGCCACCACGTGTGGTTCCGCCGCAGCCGAGCCCGCGCCACGTCGCTGCAGGGGGGGCCACGAACTGGCCGACCGAACGCTTTTGAAGACCGCGTGTTAATCACCTGACGGCGGAAAGGGGCGAGTATGTGCCGCTTTCGGGTTGAATCCGGGCGCCGTTCCGTTACTCGTTCTGCGCGAATGTTTCGCGGGGAGGGCTTCGGGGTTGTTTGCGCGCGTGGCTCTTGAAGATGACCCGCTGGGTGTGCTAGCGATTCCGCATAGCGGGAACGGTGAGTTACTGCTCCAAGTTGCGATGGGCGTTTCACCTGCGCTCCTTCTCTGCTTCGTGTTTTCTTTCGCCGCACTCTATTCGTCTAACACTTCTTTAAAAAAAGCACAGAAAAAGCAACAATAGATTGCTGTCAGCTCCTTCATACGGCAGTAACTGGTTGCGTCACGTAAACTCTATTTTACAGAGTCCAAGTATTCTCCTGATAGATTGTGTTCGCTCTGATTAGATGCGAGTAAAGTAAATAGCTACTGCATCGGGAAACGCAATGACACCGTGAAATAAGAGGTAATCTTGATAAACGAGTTACTGCTTGACGAATATTCAACTGGAAATTAATAATGCGCTATTGTTCTCAGCGCTATTTGTAGAGAGTTAATATATGACAATATGGTCCCCAAAACCGCTCCTGTATCGCCAACCAACCGAAAGAAAGGAGGCAAAGGCAGTTTCTTCATTTGCTGGCTTCTGAGCACCATTCTTATACTCGCTGCATCTGAGTCGAGGGCGGCAGAGAGTCAAGTGTAGTAATGAGAGCACGAAAATATGCAGGCGCAACATGAAATTGGCTGACGCGAGGCACTAGCGAATAGAGACCGGCCGACGTGGCCATCGGCTGGTACTTGTTGGCTTGAGCAGGATTATGGTGATAACGATGATGCTAATCTTTTAGCTCGGCTCGCTTGTTTCGTCAGCTCCCACGTTGGGATCAGCTTAAGGCATGGGTATACGCAGGAATATGACACTTGAAGTGATCGACAGTAGTCGAACAAGGAAGCCATGCGTATTGAAGCCATTGTAGCGCAAATGAACACGGACATAAGAAGAGGACAGGGCACCGCGGGAACCATAGTTTTGGCAAGCGTACTTCCCTTTCGTTACGACACAACAAGAACAACGACGACTACGACGACGAAAACACAAGCACTTGTTTTCCTGACGAATACATGTCCCCTTGTCAAAATGACAGCTCCAGAGATGCCCCTTTCCACCTCTGCTGGTCAGATCTCTAGAGAGAGTGATTACAGAGGCTACTTCATCTGAAAAACAGACTTCCGCATACATATTGCTCCTTAGTTTCGCGGCGGATAAACGTCCCTATGCAATGACTGCTTCACCTAGTGACAGAAATTCGTGTGGGCGATCGAAATGTAATTGCCTGTCTGGCCAATCTGACGAAAATCGCAGACTGGGAGCGTGCCTATAGTAACGCACTGCTAGGCACACTGGCTCTATGGACATTACTTATATTTTACGAATCAATCTTGCGCAAAAGTCATACGACAAAGCGACATCGAAATTGGTAGATAAATAGAGAGATCGTTCCAAATGATTTACGTAATCCAACGCGAATAATTTTCAAATGCATATTGCATTTCGCAGTGTTGCTAGCACTTGCAGCTTTATTTAGGATCGCACTGGTCCTGTGACCGAAACAAATCAAATAGTTATTGCGTTTGCCTGTTGGGCTTTTGTTTTTCTTTGCGGCCAAAACATTGGCAAAACTACGTTTGCTATACCTGACTCACTGGCGATATCGATGCCATCGTGCTCTACCCGACTAAACAGACCACATGTGGGCGATATCGAACCACCTCTGTTCGCATCATGCGTACACACATCAGAAGGACAGCCGAGTATTGCGTGTCCCACCGGCTCTAAATCCGGCAGCATTACAAAACGGGGAAATGAAGCACGCGCCGTCGGAAATTACGGTTGATATTATCGAACGTGGGGCGGCCTCGCCGTTGGAAGGTCCACATCTAAGCGGAACGCTTTGTGAATTTCAGCCGCTAATATAGCGTCGCTGTTGGCGGCCGACTGAGAGAACCGGTGTCCCGCTGCTGACACGAAACGGCGCAGCAACGAATTTGAATGTGCCGGCTCAGAGGTCGTAAATGTTACTGCCGTGGGTCACGGAAGTCGTGTACACGTGAGTGTATGCGTGCGTTCGTGCGTGCGCATCTGTGTGTGCGTGTATACATGTCTGTGGACGCGCGAGTGTGTGCGAGTGTGCGTGTGCGTGCGTGGGTGCGTGTGCGTGCGTGTATGCATGTCTGTGTACGTGCGAATGTGTGTCTGTGCGTGCGCGCGCGCGTTTGGTGTGCGTTTGCGTGAGCGCGTGTGTGTTGCATGGGCATGCGTTTGTGTCGTGCATGTGCCTGTTGTTTGTACGTGTGCACGCCTGAGTGCGTGTACGCGTGTGTGTGTGCGACAGTGTACAAACGAAATCACCCTTGTGGTGCTTTGGTTTGTTCCATCGCTAGCACCTTCATTTTTAAGGTTCTAAGAGCCTTTACTGTGATGCATGTGTAAGTCTGTGCATGCATGCCTGCCTCCATGCATGCGTGCTTTCGTTCGTGCGTGCGCGCTGAGGGAGCTTGCAGGGACGTATCACGTAGGGACCAAGGGACCTCCTCGGTAAGGAAACCGCTCCTGCTTCTCTGGTTACTGCGCGGCGATGGAAAGTCGCCTTCAAACTGCGGCGCTAACTGGCCGCATGAGTCGTCGAGCGCACACAGATGCGCCACTGCGTAGGCACTCTGAGCGCCGGTTTTAATTGGGGTCAAGATAAAATACGGCCAGCGTCGCGCACTCGCAAAAAGGGGCGCACGCAGCTCTAGCTTAAACGAGAAGCGGTTGCCCGCTCTGTTTGCGATTGCCGGCGATAAGCGCTTGCCTGACGCCACAATGAGGTCTGCGCGCATTGTCTCTTACGTTGAAGAACAGAGTAATTACGTAGCGCGACGGGAATGGTATTGCGAGGTTTGCGTTTGTTTCCCCCTGCGAGGATGCATTTGTCGCGAGAGTTATCGCGAAGTGACCCGAGTGGAATTGTTTACTGCTGCTTTTCGTTTCGTATACTGAAATGGTCATTAGCCGGGCACTTGTTCGAAGGGCGCTAAAGAGTGCAATCTGCGCTGGGGGCTGATGGGCTGTTCGAATAATGGAGGTAACTACGTCTGAGTTTGAGTTTCAGGACTGCTACTGCTACAATACCATTTCATAAATAGAAGCAAACAATGCTTCAGCGTCTGTGTCTATAGATTGCTATAACTCTAACATTCGCTGCAACAGTGTTTTTCACCGGAGGACCGACCTCTCGGCGAATGCCGACATGGTCTTAATTGGGCTTTGATTCATATATGTGTAAAACTGTGTGAACAGCTTGGTGTAACCTTTTGCAACGAACTACGTCTTGGTGAGGTATTACAGGAAGTATTCAGAGACCTGCATTGGGAAGAATTGGGGATAAGAGTTAATGGAGAATACCTTGGTAACTTGCGATTCGCTGATGATATTGCCTTGCTTAGTAACTCAGGGGACCAATTGCAATGCATACTCACTGACCTGGAGAGGCAAAGCAGAAGGGTGGGTCTAAAAATTAATCTACAAAAAACTAAAGTAATGTTTAACAGTCTCGGAAGAGAACAGCAGATTACGATAGGTAGCCCCCTTACAAAAATTTTTATAGAAAGTCCATAGACAGTCTATAGACATTTGTCTATGAAGTCTATAGACTGTCTATAGACATTTCTTTAGACTAGTCTAAAGACAGTCTATAGATTTATGGCCATACACTTTTTATAGACTAGTCTATAAAAAGTCTGAGTCTATAGACTGTCTATAGACATTTCTTTCGACTAGTCTATAGACAGTCTATAGACTTATGGCCATACACTTTTTATAGACTAGTCTATAAAAAGTCTGAGTCTATAGACTGTCTATACACAGTCTATAGACAGTCTATAGACTTATGGCCATACTTTTTATAGACTAGTCTATAAAAAGTCTGAGTCTATAGATTGTCTATAGACTGTCTATAGACTTATGGCCATACACTTTTTATAGACTAGTCTATAAGAAGTCTGAGTCTATAGACTGTCTATAGACGGTCTATAGACTTATGGCCATGCACTTTTTATAGACTAGTCTGTAAAAAGTCTGAGTCTATAGACTGTCTATACACTGCCTATAGACAGTCTAGAGACTTATGGCCATACACTTTTTATAGACTAGTCTATAAGAAGTCTGAGTCTATAGACTGTCTATAGACTGTCTATGGACAAGTGTATAGGCTTACAGTTCTACTTTTGTAGACTGAAGTCTATAGAATGTCTACAGATGAGATTTGTCCGTAGACATTTTATACACTTCAGTCTACAAAAGTAGAACTATATATACAGTTCTACTTTTGTAGACTGAAGTCTATGGAATGTCTATATACAAATGTATATAGATAGTCTATAGACATTCTATAGACTTCAGTCTACAAAAACAGAACTTTATAGTCCGATACACTTTTTTTCTATGACATTCTGCAGACATTTGTTAACAAATATGAATTTTTTTTTAATCTATAGGCACTCTATATACAGAGACATCTTATAGACAAGTCTACAAAGAGTGTATAAGGCCATAACTCCATAGCGGCTATCTACAAGTTAGTTTACATTTTTGTTTACATGCGGTAGCAAAAAGTTTTGAATGTATTTATGCATGTGCACCTGTTCCTTTTCATCTGCACTTATGCATTACCGTTAGTAGATTAATAATGCTTCTGAACCAGCTGTGCTTTCATATATGTTGCACAAACAGAAAGAATTTATATAGTGCTGAATCATGCAGTGCGAAAAATAAAACAAATGCGCCAGCAATGCATTCACCGTTTTTATTGCTCGATATAATAGATGAATTCCTTAAATTCATGTCGTATGCTATTATGGAAACAGATTAAATATTTACACTACTCCTTGGCAAGCATGGTCGCCAGGCTGGCCTTGACCTTTGTGTCATTAGTCCCAAAGGTGCTGCAGGTGTATGCTGCAAATAAGTAGATGCAGCAATATGAGGCAAAAATAACAAGTGTATATTCTTTGTGTCTTCATTAAGCAGCTTAATATATTTGCTCAAACCATCGAAGTCAATACTTAATGCGGTTTAACTATGACTAATGGCTGCTTGTCAATACAAATCAGCACCTTTATAGAATGTTTTATTGCATGGTATGGTGAACAATTAAACAGTCACAACTGCTGCTCGTGCCAGCAACAGTATGTTCCCTTTTATGACACGTTCATATATGATGCATTATTGTACTTATCCCAAATGGTCTCTATATTTATTGCTGAAACGTTACCCAGTTGGGCTGTCTGTACATTTTTTTTGGCTGGTAGTTAAGTATGCCCGTGCAGAGGGATATTTTCAGAAGACGTGACTGGAATATTCACAGTATCATGCCTAAGATTGTAATTTATTTTGCTTAATACACATTTAAATGTCTTTCTCATACTTTTAAATGAATGGGTGATTGGCCATAACTTCAACGGAAGGCAGATGGGCTGATTGTATCGATATGGTCACTTAATTTGTTACAGGTAATGAGGCCTCTTAGGCGTGCTAACAGGTTTCCAAGTTAGGTATACCACATGAGCACCCGAAATACCACACGAGCACTTTGTGTCATGGCACGACAGATATGCACCTCCTAGGAAACAGAACTGATAGTATAGTTCGAATGAATTCTATTACAGTAAATTATTTAAGGTGCTTTGAAAGATGAAAATTTTTTCTAGGCTATCGAGGTTCAGGACGTTTAGTTAACGCAAAAAAAAAACACATATTGAGTAAGAAATGCCTTGTCAGTAAGCTTGACTTTCTTTTATTTTTCAATAAATGGAACCAATTTCCTTCAATTTTTATCAGGTGAAACGTTTTAAAAATATATTTAACTCAGAGATTCTCTGGAAACTTTGTATGACATATAACAAGACAGCATACCTATGTGGCCATTTTAAAATTTCCCGATCTTTTTCCAAGCCTTCCCTGGCTGTTCTCATGAAAATTTTCTGGCAATCTATGACGCCTGCAGCTTAAGTGTAATAAAAAAAATATTGTGGTTTAATGCTTGCCAAGTACTGCCAGTCCATAATATTTAGATAAAACGAATAACACGTCAGTCACTTGACATGCAGTGTTAGATTCAACTGACTTGAATCCCTTGATTAATAAAGCTGACAAGGGCTTCGGCAAGTTCGTAATTGATGGCCACACGAGTACAGCACGGAAGACACAGAGACACACGTAAAGCAAATGCAACAATGTGAGGAAAAACTATACAATGAGTTATACAATTAGTTATTTTTACGCTTCACTAGTAGTTTTCAATATAATTTGCTCTCATCACTTATGCCTCTAGTTAACTTTGTTTACCTCTGACTAAAGACTACATGGGAATATTAATCAGTACCATTATGATGTTTCGTTATACTACAGTATGATAAGCAGTTAGACAACCGTAATGGTCGCCGGTGCCAGCAACGGTACGTTTCGTTTTAGGACAGGTTCATGTGACACACAGTGTACTTATAAAAATAAAAGAAATGCGAGAATCCCAAACGATTCCTATAATAATACTTGTTGAAACAAAGATACCCGGCTGGACTGTGCACATTTTTCAGGTGTTAATACAATATGCCCGTGCCGAACGAACATGCTCAGCATACTGACTGCAGTTTTGAACAATCACGTTAAGATTTGCAATTTACTTCCGTTTAGAACAGTCTGCAATGTCTCTTTTCTCATACTTCGAGATGAATACATTTGCCACACTTTCAGTAGAATGCACATGAATGGGGGCGTACTGATCAGGTTACTTATCAACTAAAACATGTTACGATCTCTTAGGTGTGTTGATAAGGGTAGAACAAATGCAATGCCCACTGAATTATTTGAATAATCTGTGCGTTATCTACTTAGAAAAGACCACCAAATTAATAATCTGGCTCTTTTTTTCTTTTGTACAGCGCATATTGTATGCAGTCTGTCCAAGACGACGGCGCTACATGCAACAGTAATGAAAACCGGAACACTTATTACGCACGACAATGGCTTCATACCATGCACGATTAGCACAATGCGAATCTGCGCCAGCAGCTGCCTTGTGATTAAGAGCACGTAAACTACAGAACGCCGAAGCATCGGAAGCCGCTTAACGCTTTTCATATAGCTCGAAAGATAACTTCTGCTGCTAAATTGTTTAAAAAAGAGACAAAAAACAAATCTTCCAACTACCGTCAAACGCAATGCCTTCAGTTTGAAACGTGTAAAGGTGTTCCCGGAGCGACTAATTTATTGTTCTCTAATTTTTTCGGCTAAGTTGCGGAGCTGCAAGTGACTAAGCTTATCGCAGGTTTCATGCTCCAAAAGCGTTTGTGGTTGCATATAAATAGATTGGGTGAATCTAGAGATTTCTACTAGATATTTCTTCAAGTCTCGTGTTTTGCTTGCTGTAACTTCCCAAAATTATTTAGATTGGTTGCCAGGAACCTTAAAAATACTGCTACTTTTAAACTATGCGAAAACGGCAGCGCACACACTGCTGATGCATGCCCCGCAAACACGGCCTTTCATCCGAGTACGCTAGCAGTTATTCAACTATGCCTGTCTGTTTGAAAATTCTTGATGCTAACACAATTTCGAGATATATGCGTAAAGCGTGTCACGAGAATTTCGCTACACATACGGTGCAGCATTCATCGCGGCCGGATCAAGCGCCACTAAATGAGATCTACCACACTGGCTGCCCAACACACACAATCCGCTTAGTGGTAGCTCAGTATCAAGTTAAAACATGGTGTACTTCCTTTTTTACGCACCTAAGCTATAATGATAAAATCAACAAGCACGAGCGATCGCTCGCCGTAAAACATTCCGTATAGTAGAAGCGAGAACAGGAGCGTGTTATCAAACCATGTCAACGACAAACCGACACTATACCCGAGTCGCCTGCGCTACGTGCAGCCGGTTCGCGCTACGAAATGCGCTCACATAATCATGAGGTATTGACGCAAAACGTCTTTGATAAAGCTTACCATTCAATGTAGTTGACTTGTGATGCCACAAAGAAGACACGCATACACAGACACCAACGTTCAGGGAGACACCGCACACCAGCACAACCGTTTACGTGCCTGGCGCGCTCGTTGAGACGGCGCACCGCCGCGCATGCGCAAGAACTCCGAGCATGCGCAGGAGCTCCGCGCGGAGGGCGTGCGCGCTCGGAGGAGTGTGAGCGCCTTTTCCGCCTTCATTTTTTTCTTTGTCTCTTTCTCTCTCTCTGATGCGCCATGCGCGCCGGAACGGGTGGCTTTTCTTTTCCGTTATGCATTTTTTTAGTGGACGAAGGATGTGCGCTGGCAGGTTGTAAGACAAACGCTGTGGGCTATCGTATCAGACTGGAACGCTAACATGAATGCGCTGTTTGTAAAAGCCGTTACGGTGCCCTTCAGACGTTTTAGACGCATTATTGTCAGCGTCGATGAGTAATACAGCGTATTTGTAGCATATCTTCCAGCGTACCGCTAAATGTGATGCCCGCACGTATGTTAGTGCTAATTTTCTGTTCCGATGATAGGACAAAGCAATCAGTACAGCATTGAGGTACTCATATGCGTGGCTGCGCAGGCATACCGCCGGCGAAATACTGGGTGGGCTCAGAGAATTTGGCACCTATTTTAAGTGAATGAGAAACGTTGATGAGTTTATAGTGCAGGATATTAGGCAACAAAAGTCGCCCGATGTTAGTGACGCAGCCGAGATATGAAGACAATGTGAAAAGTATCCGAGAATCGGACGACACACAACGCGAACACCACATGCGCGACATCGGTTCATGGCACATTCACAAAGTCCGCGTTGTCAGCTACAAACATTACGAGTGTCCTTGCTGTTAGCTTGATGCCTGTTTCGAATCCACTTGTATCTGAAGCTGGCGTTCATAACATATATTTTAACAATTGAATCGGCGTTTTGCTTCCGTTATTCTACTGCCGCAAAAGTGATGCGACAACTGTGAAGACTGTCTTGGGATTGCCGAGAGTGACTACGTAGATCATATGCGGTCAACAAATGCGGAGGTATACACTATGTGTATACTAAAGTCTACAAATAGGCTCTATAGCAATCTCAGCAGTATGCAACTTTAGTGGCTTATATCAAATGCAGCTATGTATTATCCACCGGTACCTGCGCTTGGTTACAGCGTACACGGGTTGGGCCCAGATTAACGATGTTTGTCTATTGTTAATCTATAGACATGCAAGACCACGACAACTCAGAGGTGGTGAATTCACCACCTGGTCTGCGGGCTTTCGCCACTTATTCACCCCCTTTGCCACATCTTCACCATCTGACCTTCACCACCTGGTCTTCGCGAAGTGTACGTCCGGGAAGCAGCCAGGTTTAGGGCCTTCGGGTGCCTGGAAGACCTTGGTGACTCGGACGGTGCCTGCTCCGCCGCGATCCTCGTTCGGTGCAGCTGCACCGAACGCAGACTAGCAGTCTGCACGGTTTGCCCGCCGCGCCAGGGTTGCGGTGCCGTCGTGCATGAACCAGTGCCATATCATCGCGTTCGCAGAGGGCGGGGGGTATGGGAACTCGGAATTACATATTATCGACTTTCTTCTATAGACATTCAATACACCAGCAGTAGAGAAAAAAAATAGAAACCTTGTCGACTATTGTCCATAATATAGAGAGTCAACAGACAAAGTATGGACAAAAATAAATAGAAACTGTATCGGCTTTCGTCTACAGGTAGCCCATATAGAGGGGAAGTAGACAAAGAAGAAACAAACTCCCTATCGAATTTTTTCTATAGACCGTCTATAGACTGCGAGTAGACAAAAAGAAATAGAAATCTTATCGACTTTCGTCTACAGAAAGTCTATATACAAAGTATATGGACAAAAATAAATAGACACTGTATCGACGTTCGTCTAAAAGTAGTCCATAGAGGGGAAATAGACAAAAAGAAACAAACACCTTATCGACTTTTTCTATAGACCGTCTATAGACAGCGAGTAGACAAAAAGAAATAGAAACCTTATCCACTTTCGTCTATAGAAAGTCTATAGACAAAGTATGGACAAAAATAGATAGAGACTGTATCCACTTTCGTCTATAGGTAGTCCATAAAGGGGAAGTAGGCAAAAAAGACACAAACACCTTATCGACTTTTTTCTATAGACCGTCTATAGACTGAGAGTAGACAAAAAGAAATAGAAACCCTATCGACTTTCGTCTATAGAAAGTCTATAGACAAAGTATGGACAAAAATAGATAGAGACTGTATCCACTTTCGTCTGTAGGTATTCTATAGAGGGGAAGCAGATAAAAAGGAAACAAACACCTTATCGACTTTTTTCTATAGACCGTCTATAGACTGCGAATTGACAAAAATAAATAGAAACCCTATCGTCTTTCGTCTATAGAAAGTCTATAGACAAAGTATGGACAAAGATAGATAGAGACTGTGTCTACTTTCGTCTGTAGGTATTCTATAGAGGGGAAGCAGACAAAAAAGAAACAAGCACCTTATTGACTTTTTTCTATAGACCGTCTATAGACTGCGAGTAGACAAAAAGAAATAGAAACCCTATCGACTTTCGTCTATAGAAAGTCTATAGACAAAGTATGGACAAACATAGATAGAGACTGTATCCACTTTCGTCTGTAGGTATTCTATAGAGGGGAAGCAGATAAAAAGGAAACAAACACCTTATCGACTTTTTTCTATAGACCGTCTATAGACTGCGAATAGACAAAAAGAAATAGAAACCCTATCTACTTTCGTCTATAGAAAGTCTAAAGACAAAGTATGGACAAAAATAGATAGAGACTGTGTCGACTTTCGTCTGTAGGCATTCTATAGAGGGGAAGCAGACAAAAAGGAAACAAACACCTTATCGACTTTTTTCTATAGACCGTCTATAGACTGCGAATAGACAAAAAGAAATAGAAACTTTATCGACTTTCGTCTATAGACAGTCTATAGACTTTATATCAACAAAAGTCCAAATCTATAGAAAGGAAAGGTCGTCTATGAAAAGTCTATAGACTTTCTATAGACAGTCTAAAGTCATTTTTGTAAGGGCCAGGCACTGGAAGTGGTAAGTGAATACATCTACTTAGTACAGATAGTGACCGCGGAACCGGATCATGAGACTGAAATAATAATAAGAAGAATAAGAATGGGCTGGGGCGCGTTTGGCAGGCATTCTCAGATCATGAACAGCAGGTTGCCACTATCCCTCAAGAGCAAAGTGTATAATAGCTGTGTCCTACCAGTACTCACGTACGGGGCAGAAACCTGGATGCTTACGAAAAGGGTTCTACACAAATTGAGGACGGCGCAACGAGCTATGGAAAGAAGAATGATCGGTGTAACGTTAAGGGATAAGAAAAGAGCAGATTGGGTGAGGGAACAAACGCGAGTTAATGACATTTTAGTTGAAATCAAGAAAAAGAAATGGGCATGGGCAGGACATGTAATGAGGAGGGAAGATAACCGATGGTCATTAATGGTTACGGACTGGATTCCAAGGGAAGGGAAGCGTAGCAGGGTGCGGTAGAAAGTTAGGTGGGTGGATGAGATTAAGAAGTTTGCAGGGACAACATGGCCACAATTAGTACATGACCGGGGTAGTTGGAGAAGTATAGGAGAGGCCTTTGCCCTGCAGTGGGCGTAACCAGTATGATGATGATGATGATGATGATGATGATGATGATGACGACGACGACGGCGACGACGGCGACGACGACGACGACGACGACGACGGACGTCTTGGTGTATCATGTCGTCTTAACTCTTGAATATTGGGCAAGACCAACGGTTGTTTATGCTCTGATTGTCGCGTTCTTAAACTAGGAACATGTATCTAAAGAGAAAACAATGCCGGTTATCACTTGCTTTAGCATATGTGCAGACGCGTGCAAAATGAGCTGCAATGCCGTGTACGTGCTGAAAAGGGCCTCAGGACTGAGCGGCGGCGCCTACATACGAAAACTTGGTGTATTAATTACCAGTAATTGTAAGGGTGCTTAGTCCTCCAGTTATTCGTATTTCGGCGCTGCTGTACAGCATCGGTGTCCGTTTAAACGTAGGCACCGTGTTGCAGCTCATATTTCACGCGACGGTACATTATGAGGAGTCAGGAACGGGCAGCACCAAGGACGGGACAAAGTCTTAGGCAACCAAAATATGTTTGCTATGTGCTGTAGGTCACAGACCACCATCTTGACTGATGCTTTTGAAGGCTGCAAATCCACGAATATTTCCCGAAGGAATGGACGTTAACGTAGACTCGTGCACTGGGTAGACAAACTTAGTGTTCGCTGCATTGTTGCCCTGCGCTGCAGTACAATTGTTTTCTCTGTGTTCACTTCAGGGTATGTGTTATATAGCCGAAGGAGCGAAAGTCACAGAATTGCCACTACACGTGTTAGATACACGTGACTTCAGGAATACGGCCTGTCGCAACATTGCTCGACTGCCATTTGCATTAGCGTCGACAGTCATCGAGAGACGAGTTCTGTCGTATTATTTTTTCATGCAGTGTAGACCATTGTAATTCGGTGTTTGGCTATGCTCGCGGCTTGCTGCTTGATGAGTTTCTAAAATTATTGCATGTTAGTGTCACGCCTCTAGTTTTATTGCATTTGACCATCTCTTACTGCACTGCATGGTTTGTGCCATTGCATTATTCCATTCCTGCTGGGCCCTTATTTTGGCCGCAATATGTACAAATACATAAACAAATTAATTAATTAATAATTATACAACTACTTAATTATGATTGAATGCGTGAGTCGAACAGTGTTGCACATTCTTAAATGTACGTAAGCACCAGCGATTGCTCTGTTCATCTGCCACGTGGATAAGTATGCCGGACTTATTTCTAGCGTGAGATTGTAGACTCCATGACCTACGACCATGCTCGTCCCTATTGTTGTGCTTTCAGTGTCGTTTGCGTAATAAGTGGTTAGCTGTCGCCCATCAAATGTTATAGAAGTTCGTGTTGAAGGAGTACGCGCATTTGCTGTCGAGGACACTGGAGCCGCCGGTCTCTGCTATGGATGCAGAACCCTCCCCATCGCTTCGGAAAGTTGCGACGCCCCTTTCGGGGTTCTCCCTTCGCACAGTAAGCGCTCAGCGCGTTCACCCTCCCGCGGCGTTCACGGCACGTGTACGGTCATTGAGGACGTCCTGTACACCATTGAGTTTATCGTTATTTCTTCGTGCTCTCTCTCTCTCTCTCTCTTCGTCCCTGTACCCCTTCCCCCAGTGCAGGGTAGCAAACGGACGCGCGTCTGGTTAACCTCCCTGCCTTTCCTCTCTTCTATTTCTCTCTCAATCACTCTCTCTCTCTCTCTCTTCGTGCTGTCATGACGATATCCTCGGTTGGGACTTTCTCTCGCGTCACAACGCCGTCATTCATTGCGCACATGATGAAGATCAACTATGACCGATGGTAAATGTAACCTTAGCCGACGTTCCGCCCATTCCCAGTAAACTACTCGTGACGGAAGATACCAGCAGTGCCCCCCCCCCCCATTCAACGCCACGACGCTTCCGTCCATGTGCTGCAGCAACCTGCCCGACGCAGTCGCACTGTTCTCTCCATCTGGCCCGTGTCTTACACGAAAAGCTATTGTGTTACCTTCTGCTGCTGTTAACATTGCGCGAGGCTGCAGCAATCTCTTTGTTTCGAACCCTCTTCCGTATCCTGTGACATTGCTTCGAGGAGAATGCCTGGAAAATGTGGAAGACATTGACGACATGCAAGTCGTTGACGTGTCGGATGACGCAGCCTCTTGCCAGCCAACCTACCCTGAGTGCTTTATCTACATCTGAAGCACTGCCCACAGATTTGTTTCGTCCCTCCCTGTCCGAAGACCTTACATCGGTTCAGGGTCCACAGCTTCAATCCGCCTCAAACGAATTTCGTTCTTCTTTCGATGTCGCCCTGGCTTCTTTGCGCCACACGTCCGCCGTTGCGCATAACATTGACACCGGCTCCCACCCGTCATTGCGACAACGCCCATATCACGTATCTGCCACAGAGCGTCACACTATCAATATGTAAGTCGACGAAAATCTTCGCCGCCAAGGGATTCGACTTCACACAGTCTGTGGGCGTCTCCTGTTGTCCTTATTACAAAGAAGGATGGCTGTGTTCGTTCTTTGTGTAGATTACCGACACCTTAACAAGATCACACACGAGGATGTCTATTCCCTACCGCGAATAGATGACGTGATTGACTGACGACAAGAAGCGAGATTCTTTTCTTCATCACATTTGCGATAAGGCAAGTGCAAGTGACAGAAGTCGACCGACCAAATACCGCATTTGTTAGGCCTGATGGATTATGAGAATTTAACGTAATGCCTTGTGGACTGCGTAATACGGTCGCAACATTTAAACGCAAGATGGACATGGTTTTGCGTGGCTTCAAGTGGTACACATGCCTGTGCCATCTTGGTGATGTTGTTGTCCTTGCTCCGGTCTTCACCACGGACCTTCAGCGGCTCAAATGTGTCCTGACATGCTTAACGGATGGCTGCCTGCAGTTGAACTTGAAGAAATGCTGCATTGCAGCAAGACAGCTTACAGTACTCGGTCATGTTGTATCCAAGGACGGCATCCTCCCCGACACGGCCGAACTTGGCACCGTCGCTGAATTACCTAAACCAACGTCGATTAAAGAACTACGCAGATTCGTTGGACTGTGTTCCTACTTCAGAAGGTTTATCCGAAATTTTACCGCCATCACATTACCCCGGGCGCAGGTGCTCGGAATCAACGGCACTCTCTCCGTAGACGTCGGAGTGCGAGGATGCTTTCACGAATCTGCCCCGTGTTCTTACTTAACCACCAATTTTGCGCAATTAGAACCCAACATCCTCTACCGAAGTGCACACGGACGCAGTGGTGTCGGCCTCAGCGCGGTCCTTGCGCTACGCAAACCCGCATTCGCTGAATACGCCGCTGCATACGAAAGTCGAACACTGACAAAAGTCGAGACCAACTAGAGTGCGACGGAGAAAGAATGTTTAGCCATCATCTGGGCCATTACTAAGTTGGGTACTTATTTGTACGGGCGCCCTTTCGATGTCGTCGCAGACCATCATGCACTCTGCTGGCTCTCATCATTATTAGATTTCTCAGACTGCCTTATTCGCTGGGCACTTCGGCTTCGAGACTTTCACACACGCGTCGTGTACCCACACGGATACCAGCGTTCTGGCGCCGAAGCTCACACTTGCCCGACAACTTTTCCTGTTTCTCAGTGTCTGTGGAACCATGGAGTAAAGTTTCGTTCGCTCTCTTGTCCTCACTTCTCCGTTGGAACGTGAAGCTTCTCGGACGACGATCGGCAGTTGTTGATCAAATGCAGACAGGAAGCGATGGAGATCAGATGTACAAGAAATATTTATAGTTAAACTTTTCTATATACATGTCAGGTAAAACAAATGCATTACAAACCTGAACAATTCAAAAACAAAGTCTCACTCTTCGACTGTCTCAACGACGTAAGAGCCCAGACTCGTTTTAACGTACATGGTACGGAGCCTCACTGATCTATCAGCAATCCTGATTTCAGCCATGTCGCCCCAATTTTTACAGCCCAAATCGACAAAAAGAAAAATGGTCGTAGGGCTGTTGGCCCGACCCACCGATTCAGTTGCCAATGAGAGTCAAAATTTTGTTAAGCCACAACCCAAAGGATGGGCTTACTCTTAAAGGTAAACATATTGGAAAACAAAGCTCTTTCCCTTCTTCCCTGAAACTCCGTTGCCCTCTCATTTCTGCGTAGTCAGTGACGGCCTCAGCAAAGCACGCCAGGCCCGTACAAGTTATTGCTAGGCTGTCTCAAACCCCGATGGCGACTCTAGACCGGAAATGTCTCGGAAGCCGGGGCATCGACACCGCCTACTGCAGCCACACTCAAGGTTTGTCCGCATGGGAGATTTATGACCGTCCATGTCAGCCGAACTTACTGTCTACGAGATAAAGTTCTCCGAGTGCGTGTTTACAAGACGACGCCGTCCGAATGTGCTCCTCACATGCGCACTGCACGCACCCTGTAAGGTGTCACTCGACACCACGCGGGCTTTTCTCCGCACCCAGCATCAAAGGCCGCCGATTGCCTTCCGGACGCGTAGAAGAATAGATCCCCGCTCCGTACATGTAGCACGTGATCAATGTAGCTCAGCGCTTCTTAACCTCTACGGCACATCCAATTAGCCAGGTACTCGGGAGCCAGAACCACAACACCGCGTACAGCAGTCCCATTCAAGGCTTGTCTGCGTGGACCCATGTCGCCGTCGGCGGACTGCCAATTCCGCGCGCCCAATAGAGACTTCCCCGAATCCGCACCTCGCCCTCCTGGCGCCTGCCATGACACACCACCCGACACCGCGCGGTCCTTCTGACCCATTATAAAACAGGAACGGTTGCCCCGCTGACCTGGGGGAAAGTGAACCCCCTCTCTATACTTAAGTGGGCGACTCGCGACACTTAAGTACACAAACAATCAAAGCGGCCTTACACATGGCTTCCGAGCAGCGCAAGGTCCACTGGATTGCCTCTCTTATAGACTTTCTCTCCGATAAAACACAACCGACGACTCGCACGCTGCGTCGTCAAGCTCACTATTTCGCCATTCGGGATGACCTGATTCACCATTGTATTCACTCAGACGGCCACCAGTGGTCACTGGTAATACCTAGAAGCCTGCGCGCCGAAACCTGCGGATCCTTCCATGCGGGTCCCCAGTATGCCCGCTCGGGAGTTTTCAAAACTTATCAATGTCTTCGACAGCGGTAGTACCGGCGAGGGATGTGGAACTATGTTCAGACTTTGTTCGCCCTTCCCCCGATTGCCAACGCCGCAAATCTTCAGCCCCCCAGTCACCAGGTGGTCTACAGCCTCTATAGACCTTGCCCTGCCCGGCCGTTTGAGCGTGTGGACGTTGGTATTGATTTGTGTCAGTAACTTCCCCTGACAACTGCTGGTAACCGCTGCGCCATCGTCGCAGTTGACCATCTTACGGGATACGCCGGAACCGCCGCCCTCCCGGCAGCTACAGCACGCGACGTTGCGTCGTTCCTCCTCCGCAGTTTTATCCTCCGCCCCAGTCCACCCTAGCAACTGCTCAGTGATCGCGGGTGCGTCTTTTTGTCCGAAGTTGTTCAGGCAATCCTCCATCAGTGTCGCGTTGTTCATCGAAGAACTACTGCGCAGCAACTTCAAGCCAACGGGCTTACTGAACGCTTCAATCGTACCGTGCGCTTGGCGACATGCTCGCGATGTATGTCGCGTTTGATCACACAAATCGGGGCCTCATTCTACCATTTCTCCCCTACGCATACAACACCACGACCCAGAGTTTCTTATTGTATGGCCGCCGTCCGTCGCACATTATCGGCACAATTCTACCGTAACGGCCCGGTGCATCCGTGTGTGCGCCCGCTTCCGCCACTGCGAGATGTGCTGAGGAGTGCCGCGAACTCGCACGGAGCTGAACTTCAACTGACCAGGAGCGCCAGAAGAGCAGCCGCGCCGACAACACCGACTCACCCACATTGCTTCCTGGCACGCTTGTGTGGCTGCGACTTCCTTCCACTGCAACTGGTCTCTCTTCGAAACTACTGCCCAAGTACAATAGTCATTACCGCTTCATCGAACGCGCATCTCCCGTGAACTACATCATCGAACCCGTCGCGCCGTCTTCGGGCCAGCACCGTCGGAGACACGATATTCCTCGTGTGAAGCGCCTGAAGACATACTATACGACCCGCTCGTCGTGGTGCACTCTTAGGTAGCCAGGACGGCTCCTTGTCGTTCCCGGGGGTAATTGTAGTGAAGACGACGAAGGCTGGCCAATCATCGTCACCAGGGCTAGGCACGGGGTTCGCTGCTCGAGCTGGGACTCTCGCTGTTGTTTTACGGCCGCGTTACTCGCTCTGGCTCCACAGCCAATACATCTCCTTAACCTAATAATTAGTTGACGGGGTTTTACGTGCCAAAAGCCATGATGTGGTTAGGAGACATCCATATAGGAGGGTTGGGGGGTGGGGGTGTGTGTCTCGGAATAGTTGTGATCTGCTGGAGTTCTTTAACGTGCACTGAATGCATGTGCAGTGCACGGGCGTTTTTGCATTCCGCCTCCATCGTATTGCGACTGCTGCAGCCGATATCGAACCCGCGACCTCGAGCTCAGCACTGCGACGCCATAGCCGCTGAGCAAACGGTTATATTGGTAATATTCTTAACTCACACTTATGAAGGTGTTTCTGGCACTTCACCGTCACTACAACGCGACAATATCGTACAAGCAGTTACCAAACAAGAGTGAGCTCCCGCCATTTCATCAGTTCTCAGGGAGTATACACGAGTAACCACATAAGCAACATATACAGATTACGCACATAAACAACTTACGAAGTATTCATGCAATCGACCGTTGCCGTGCAGTCAAAAAGCGCTTTCGCTAAGCGCCTTGCGCAAGTTACGTGCATGACATTACTTGGAAATGCGATGCACGTTGTGCTTTTTGCTATTTGTGGTGAAAAATGCCCAGCACACGCGATCGAATTGGCAAAGCAAGCTACCTCATGATTTTAGCCGTACACAACTCACTTCGCAAAAACGAACGACACCCGTAGCGGTAGGTAGCATTGCATTGCGCTGCTATGTTCGATGTCGCGATTTCGATCCCGGTCACTGCGGCCGCATTTCTATGGCGGCAAAATGAAAAAGAAAATAAGAACGCTCGTGTATTTAGACGAAGGCGCACGTTGAAGAGCCCCAGGTGGTCAAAATTAATCCAGAGTCTCCCGCTGCGACAAGCCTCGTAATATAAAATCGCGGTTTTGACACTTAAAAAGCCCAGATTTTATTTTGCCAACGAAGTTGTATATGACTAGAGTTCCACGCATTTTTCGTGTTGATGTGTCAACAATAAGAAAGTCGCAGTCCCTTCCGATAGGCGAAGCATCGATTACGATAGCAAATTAGTGGACAGCTATACGAAGTAAGGACAGTAGCTTTATCGGCCGTTTAAACTTTTAAACGTAGGCACGGCCGTATGTATTTTAAACGTAGGCATACCAACTAATTTAACAAACATGGCGTCATGCCGCACGAACAAAGATGAACACGTCTCACTCGATGACCGCGGAAACTCGCTGTCAAAAAGCTGGAGGGAGGAAGCGCGGCAGCAGCAGAGAGCGAATTGACCTTCGTGTTGCTTCTCGTATCAACGTGAACTAAGCCGAAAGAAACAGCGCGCACGGGCAGACTCTGTCCCAGTCGCAGATGGCTTTCAAGATAGATCGGCACGGGGTAGAACGAGCCCCTCGTCCCTATCTTACTCCCGGAGTCTTGCGTGCGACGGAAGACGGCGCGCTCCGTCCCCGCTTTCCTCGCTTGCGTGCGCGAGATTGAGCCGCCATCACGGGCTCACCCTCGCACGCTCTCACTCGCACATACAGCATACGGCGCGCGTCAACGACATTATCGCCCTTGGACTTTATATGGAACATCACGGCGATTCCGACGGCAACATCAGAAATGCGCTTGGACTGCCCATATAATTGCTACCGCAATAAAAAGGTGAGCGTAGGCCCATCGCGGAAATATTGCAATACCACCCGCCGTGGTTGCTCAGTGGCTATGGTGTTGGGCGGCTGAACACGAGGTCACGGATCGAATCCCGGCCACGGCGGCCGCATTTCGGTGGGGGCGAAATGCGAAAACACCCATGTACTTAGATTTAGGTGCATGTTAAAGAACCTCAGGTGGTCCGGAGTCCTCCCCTACGGCGTGCCTCATAATCAGAAAGATTTTTTGGCACGTAAAACCCCATAATTTAATTTTTAATATTACAATACCGGGCCGACCCGCGGTACAGGAGAAGCAGGCTTCAAGCACTCCGCCCCTGGTAATAATACATAATCCCATATGAAATAAATAAATCAAGATGCATTGCTTCAAGTGCATGGGTATATTGGTATCGCTTGTGAACAGCACATGGATTCACGAATACGAGGCGTAGCCATATACGCAAAGGACAGAATGTATGTATAACCATACACGCTTGACTCGCAAAAGGACAATGCCACCGACTGTGGGGGATGCCTGCGCCGTACGAACGAAAGCCGTAATCGTCAGATCCGCTGTGTATATATCTCCAGGCACATCCAAGAGTGATATCGATAAGTTTATGGCCCCACACTTTGGATGGTTTAGCCGTGATGACACTACCCTTGTGATCATCGTTGGCGACTTCAATGTGCACATTTCAAAACCAGACGAGTAATGGTTGACTCAGTTTGTGCTAGACTGAGAGTTTGGTTTGAAGTGTTATACCAATCTAAGTCACTCAATCACTCAACAACGGTCGTGTACAGGTTTAACTTTGGCCAAGATTGTTTCTGTGGTTGTAACCGAACCAATCGGAGTATATCACAGATAATCACAAAGCTGCCGTCACTACCATTACCAAAGGATGAAAATAAATGCATGTCCACTTGTCTAACCCCGTGTGATGTGCTATAGCTTCGTTGGTCATCGGCCTTCACAGCGTGGAATGGCTCCTCAAATATTTTTTTTTATTTCAAAATCAATAAGCCATGAGCGCCCTGCGAGAAAGAAGGGGGGATCTCGGATCGTGCAGTACTATTGCGACGGATTGGAGTGTCATTTGTGTTTCCGCACCAACACGCAGAGATCGTGAACGACGAATAACGCCGATTGCAACAGCGTCTGGGCGCAGATAAGACTCATCCCGGTTGCACCGGTACGGGTAAAACTCGCAAGAAGCAATGACGCGCCGCCGCAGCTGCTATCGAAGGGAGGAAGAAGCAAAAAAACACGTTCGCCCCCCGACCTACGCCGAGGCAGCTGCAATGTCATGCTCTAGGCGGCGTTAGGCCTATCAGTTGACCCGGCAGCTGGATCCGATCGAGAGCTGCGGCCCGCTGAAATCGTTCCTCGCTTCTAAAGTGCGCTCCTTTGACAGCGACCGCCTTCAACGATGAGTCACTGCAATATATATAGGTATACGTGCGACAGTGCGTACAGAATGCTAACGAGATGCGCAGCGTGGAGCCAGTGACGGTGTATATCCGGCCTTCTGCGTGGCCCCGAGTACGAAACCCAAAAGTGAACTCCACTGAAGGGGAGGCGCGCGAAGCTTCGCGTTCTCACGTATACGACTCGTACAGTGCCGGCAGGCCCGCTAAGAGCGAAGCCACTTAACGCTGTACCGTTATCGGGAGTGCGCGTGGTTCGAAGAGGCGAAAGAAGCGCTTTTTTTTTTTTTTTTTTTACGCGGCGATCGCGAGGAAGAAGTCCGTTACTGCATAGTCTAAGACTTCCCGTGGCCATACGCGGGTTCGGTACCTTTCTAAGTACGATGACCTGCGTTTTTACGCTAGACGTTCCTTCAAAAAAGAAAAAATATGTATTTACGGCTGTTTTTAATTTCGATCAAATTTCGCCGCCATATCGCAATTTAGGCTGCTGGTTGTTCAATATTACGCTTGGGCCTGTTACTGACCTGACTTATAAAAAAAAAAAAAAAGAGAAAGCGAATTTCCTGCCGTCTGAGCCCCTCGGAGGGTCCACATCTCACGTCTCAGCGTCTGAAGGAATCCAGTCTCGGAGAAAATGTTTTGTCGTACTGCCAAGGCCGGAAGCGAACAGATGACGTCATTGTCGCCTGCTTTCGTACATACCTTAAAGAGTGTGTCGCACCTCCCCCCCCCCCCCGCCCATCTTGTTTTCTTCATAAACCAAGTAACAGTGTCAAGTGTTACACGGATTGAAAGGGACCATGAAACGCGTTATTGCTGGGGAACTTCAGCAAACACAAAGCAGCGGCAAGCCAAAACGCTCGTTTCAAGTTCTTTAGATGAAAACGTAGGTATGGATAATGCGAGACCCATTTATTCATTTATGACATAATACTCCTATAGGGGGGCATCGAAGGGGTATTACATACGAGGAACCGACACATGAAATAATGCGAACTTTGCGCGTTGCCGAATTCAGTTACGCAAAATTACGACATCTAGCAAAATACACAAATAAAACAAAATAGAATATACACTAGGGAAGGAAAGAATTAGAGAAAAAATACAAAATTGAATGAGAAAACATAAATTAAGGGCGTTAAATAGATACAGTATAAAGAAAAAGAAAAAGAGGTCTTGCTCGGAAATTGCGGAAGTTGTCAACTTAAAAAACAAATATATCAATACTCCAATACAATATACAGGCAAATTGTTAAAACAAATTATCATAACAAGCAATATATACAATGAACAACATATGAAGAAACGTTAAAATGGTACATGATGGATAATGACACGTAATTGTTGCGTAAAGGTTTCTGAAACATTGCGAAATCGATTGAAGTAGCAACATGTGATGGCAGGTTACTCCGCTTTGTTAGGGGAATGAAGGAGTTAGCGCAGTGAGCTGAGCGACAAGTTATGCACTTCATCTCGAAGATATGGTCTTCAAGATGAAAATTCGGCGGATGCCAAATTTTTCGTTCATGCAGTTAGCTCTTGCCAGCTAATTCTGTCCACTTTTGCTTCAGTTACCACTAATCTTGTTTGGGTGCCTGCTACAGAAACTGAGTGAGAAGTCACTGTGATCACAAAAAACATCACATTCGAGCCCTTTTTGTCTATAACTTCTACATTCGACAAAAAAACTGGAGATTATATAGCTTTTCCTCTTCAATACGGAGATGTCTAAGTCATTATCGACCCATTCAAGCTGGTGCTGAATTAAGATGAGCCTTCCGCATTGTCACGGTGCTACACTTTGCCTAAAAATTGCTTTTGAAACTTTCACTGGCGCCGACCACTGTGTGTGAAAAATGTACAGCTCTTTGTATCACAGTAAGGCGTGGCAGAATCAAAGGAAAACAGCGGCCTCTTAATTAGACAGCCTACTTTTTATAGAACAGGATTATTTGACTTCGGTTCCTTTCTACAATACCAGCGTCCGGCTTCAACCCGCCTCTCTTTGTCAGAAAGCAGACTGAGAGTCGATAATAATAATATAAAAAAAAGGATCTCCTCCACGTCGGTAGTCCAAACGTGGTGTATATGGTTTGCTTAATGGTTTCGAGTCGCGATGACCCAGTATGCGGGCGGGTTCGCCTCGCGAATACAACAGCCCTGCGGTCTCGCGCGTCGAGGAAGTTATCGGAGCGCGAGAAGGCAAGAGAGCGCTGGAGCAACAAGAGCGAAAGGCCAAAGGGCAACACTTCGGCGGCATCCGAGCGGCGAGCTTCCTCGACTCGGCGAGTGCTTCCGACTGCACCTTCCGGGTTCTCCACGGGCGCTGCTCGTTGTAACACTCTGTGTGCCGCCCGTCATTTCTTTGCACCCCCTCCCCCAACTCCTCCTGCCCGGCGCCCTTCTCTCTTTCTCTCCGTGCTCCTCTCTCTCTTTCTCTCTCTCTCTCTCTCTCTCTCAGGCCACAAGAGATCCGTGGGGTCACGGGCAGCCGTAGGCACTCGGCTTGCCGAAAGTCAAGGCTGTTTTCGAAGGCCCCTTTTAACCCACTGACTTGTTCCGCCCCATGCGCCCCGTGAGAAGACTCGCCGCCGCATCGGAGCGATTGTCGATGCGCACGCCGAGTCTCCTACTAAGATCGCTAGAGGGAACTCTGGCGCTGCAATCGCTCGGCTAGCATGGGAATTATGCTTAGTACGAGGATTTTTCGCATCTCCGTGCTTGCTGCTTGATTTGTTCTCGTGTCTTTCAGTAGTACTCTATGCAGCTTCCCGCCATGATGTTCCTGTTACATGGCGCCTTGCATGACATCACGGCCGTGGGTAAAGTGCTTCCATGGAGGAAGGACTCGTTTAGTAAAGGCACCTGCACAATAGCGGCTGTGTTGGAGAGTGTTGGAGCCACGTGAGACGACAATAGACGGGAGACGACAATAGACGTTCACGGTGCTGGTTCATTAACATTGCGCCTAGGATGACGCCAGGGTAAGCGATCTATTGCAAACTAGCGCGTTTTATTTATTTATTTATTTATTTATTTATTTATTTATTTATTTATTTAAATGCATTGAATACTATCGTGATGTTACAGAGATGAGTGGTATAACTGTGGTACATTATTGCCGATGTAACAGTTGAATGCAGGTCGATCCGGGTCGCTGGCGACGAAAACACGAATGAGTGAAAGTGAGGAACCTGGGTACTTTCACGTTAAAACGATGACGAACATGTGATGAGATGTAGCATGGCGCATCGAAAAGGGTTGGGCATGGCACCACGATTGGAAGTGGCGGTACAGCAGTAATAAACTTCATTGATCAAAAGCGCAGGCGACGTCTTCGCCTTGTATGGGCGGTGAAAAAAATTGTGTGAGAAAGACCAAAGAGGTGCAATCGTTCTTCTACAAGGGAATTCAAGAGAAATGAGGAACGCTTAGAAAAGACTTTCTCTCGGGCACAGTCGAAGTAGAAGAGTAACTGGTAAAAAAAAATTTAAAAAAAGCACTGATTCTGGATGGCTTCGAAAAAAGAAATGAGCGCAGATGATTACGGGGTGACCCAGATTGATGAGGCGTTACTTTAGCTTGTTAGGTTTAAGGAGACGGGAGTCACAGAAACGCTCCGCGCAAAAAAAAAAAAAAGCATTATTAAGAAAAAAGAGGAGGAGCAAAACAAGCAACCGGTTTGCATTGTCATTCACGTAAATCAGTTAATACTTGAGTTAACAGTACGTTAATCCGCTAATATAGTTAGTAATGATTAGGTACTGCACTGCGCTAAGCCGGACAAGAAATACGGAATGGGCGATTAACTATTCCAGGTTGCGATAGTCCCAGTCTGCGCTCTGCCCTATCTGTATTTCCATTATTCTTGGCGAACTTATGCAGTCCATTATTTCCTCGTGGCTTTGTTTACCAAGCTTTATCTCTTTTGGAAGTTTATCTCCTTAAATTTCGAAGCGCTCATAGCTTTACATTCTAAAGTCAGCAAGGCAGGAAGTCTTTGCGTACATACATA
>NC_134572.1:146916604-147101604 GCF_050947875.1 Dermacentor variabilis
TATGGAGGACTACGGTGGCTGTGGAGCCGCTATAGATATCTTCCAGTATCTTTACATATGGCTCATCTACACCCTGATTCCGTAATGCCTCCATGACTGCTGAGGTTTCGACTGAATCAAACGCTTTCTCGTAATCAATGAAAGCTATATATAAGGGTTGGTTATATTCTGCACATTTCTCTATCACTTGATTGATAGTGTGAATATGGTCTATTGTTGAGTAGCCTTTACGGAATCCTGCCTGGTCCTTTGGTTGCTTGGTAGACTTAGACCCTGAAAAACAGGAAAAGTTGTCGGGCAAGTGGGAGCGTGACAGGGCTTCGGCGCCAGAATGGGAGAATGGGAGATAATCGGGAGATCGCGAGATGAAGCGCGTGAGTGACGCGTGGACGAGATTCACAGCAGCCGCGGAAGACAGACCTCCGCTCATGCAGCGCTTTGTTTCCATATATGGTATCGGTAGACGCGCTCACCGCATCCCTTATCGATGGCCTCATCTGTGAACAGACGACGGCGCACGACTCTGGCACCACCACGTCGCGGTCGTTGCCGCAGAGCCCGTCTTGCGTGGCACTATGCTTTCCTTCTCACGCTTTCACCATTGCCTCCTCCTCCGCTTTCCTCCTCACGTTCCCTTCGCTATCACAGTCTTGCATCCCTCCGCTGCGCTCCACGTTCGCTCTTTCATCCTTCGCTGTGCTGGTTCGCTCGGGTACGCCGAGGACGCCGAGTGACGCCGACGCTCAACGAAGGAACAGGCACCTTATTAGCTGCTCTCTAAAAGGCTACTAACATCTATCTCACTACTTCGTGGTAAATACATTACTTAAGCTGACATATATGTAACGTAGATGCGTGTAAATAGGCCAGTTGTACCAATACTCGCTTTGTTCGACTTCCTCCGGCACGCGCGTGCGCGCATTGTCGCTCGCGTCTCGCGAGTGTCGTTCAATGACGCTATCCGCATCATTTTGACTTCGTTCGCCTCTTGCGATTAGTTGAGACCCCGTGAGTATCGCTGCAGGAATTGTGAAGCCTCCTGCTTTTTTTTTCTTTTTCTTGGCAGCCCTGATTGTTTGCGTGTTGTGTGCGTATCAATCTGAGCTATAGTTGTGGTGACATTAGGGTGAGCACGTTCGATGGATCCGGTGCGGGAAAGCAAAGTTAGGCTCACCAACGGGAGTGTCCGCAAAAGCTGCAATGTCACGCCAAGTAACGCACACAGAGGAACGGTTTGCGTTGTCAGCAAACGATGCTTCTAGCTCAGCTAGATACGTTTCTGCATCCTCTCCTTGCCGCAAGATATACGCCCGCACATGCTGTGACATCAATTTGCATTCTGTCGGGCGTAGCTCGAAATATGCCGGGATTTCCTTACGAAACTCCTCCAAGGTGGACAGCCGGTTGTTCTGTCACTTTACCCTAAGAGCAGAGCGTAACCCCATAGTCTGGTCTTTAATAAGTGTAATCGTTCGTAATAATTAATAACAATGCCCATGAGATTATAGTCAGCTATACCAAAACGCAGTTAAGAATGCAACGCTTCCACTTCGCAGATATAGCGCGCCGGTGCAGACAAACCAAAGAAACAGAAGGAATGCTTGATGCCTATGTTTTGGCAATAGTTAGGACAAGTGGTACGAGCGCTGAGCTTGTCTGTAATTTATTATTAGTATTTTGAACTTTGAACAGTGCAACACCAAACTGCGACAAAAGGAGACGAACACTGTCCTTTTCCTTGCCCAGTGCTGGACTGGTCAAATGTCGGAGATCCGCCAAGAAGCCCATTCCGACGTTAATAAAGTTATGATTGAAAACCAACGGGGTACTGCTACTTGACTTGGCTTAGCCGTTTTGTTTAGAGGTAAGCCCGACTTAACTTCGATATCCTGCACAAAACACAGTAACACGGAGTGCGCGCTTGACTCCATGGAGCTTATATTGGTGTTTCGTGCGTGCTAACCCAAAGCATAAGGCACGGTTGATGTGGCTTTCATATTCAGATTCGGTGCCTGATAACTGCATATTACGCAATCACTGAGTAATCACAAAGTGGGTTGCCGGGTAAGCCCTTTTGTTTCCCGAAGCTTATTTAATTTTCTTCTTTTTTTTTCTTCTTTGATGATCTGCTTGAACGGGAGACATCTGTTCTTTTTTTCATTTATCTACGCCGTAAGAAAAAGTGTGTTCTTGCTCAGGAGTATTATTTCTCCAGAACGCCTGCATAAGGTTTATTCGTCTAAACTGTGCTGAAGTACTGAACTGCGCTGAGAAATAACGTTTAGAAATCCGCTGGTCCTGTCAGTTATTCATTTCCCGAAGACAATAAACCTAATTATTTTATCAGAAAGCACATTCGAACAGACTTTCATTTTCTTTTGCAGTCGCGCGTGTTTTGCAACTGTTCTAAATGCTAGAGACACATTACGTCAAGATTCATTTTAACGACCTTCGCTGCTGTTGTGGCACCACCATTTTCTCTATCTCTTTCATGTCTTTTTTTTTTTTTTGCACAACACAAAGCTTTCTCTAACAACCCGCTTAAATTTGGAAATGACGTGAGAACTAACTAGATTGAAGGCAGATAACGGAGTGACGGTAACTTCATAAGAGGTAGTTATAGTTTGCCACTTAACTTAGATAATAAGACAGAAGCACGAGAAAGTGAAGCGCAATAGACAATCCCAGGGTCCTGTGCATTGTTATCACAGTCCAAGTCAAATTGGGGGCTTACGATCCAAAGAAAAACGAGCTATGACAGGTGCCGTAGAGAGGGATTCCGTATTAAGTTGACAACGCGTACATTTCTTTAACATGAACCGATATCTAAATTGACGAGCGTGTCTTCCCCATCACCGTCTTTCTTTTTTTTTTTTTACCAAGATGTTCATTTGTGCTCTTTGATAGATCCTGCAAACCGCCACATTGAAATACGGCTGTCGCGGCCGGTAATCGGACCCGCGACCTCATATGTTTAGCAGCAGAAAGCCACAGCAACTGAGGGAGCACGGCGGGTGTGTCCCTGACAATAACTCTCAACCAGCAACATAACGAAGTGAGATATCCATTTCCATAGCCTTACGTAAAATGAACCGACTCACGTGAAAGCTGAGCGACTCAAATCCTAAATGCACGTACGGTAACTGCTTCTAATTAGAAGGCTCCCAATTTCACGCCGCCACTGCAGTGGAGTCTATTCAAACGGGACGAAGGTCGTTTAGCGGTTTTAATTAGAAGCTTTCACTCCGCCTGAGCAAGAGGCTTCGTGCTTCCTTTATAACCAAGCCCCGGGTTCACTACACGCCTATCCAGGCGTTGTCTGTTTCATACAAGGTTAATTTGACGATTCAATGTAGGCTGTACGTACACGATAACGTAGATAATGCGAGGAATTGATCTTTTTCTCGCGCGCGTTCTTGTGACAGTCGGTCCTAATAAAAAAAAAAAAGAAAGAAGAAAGGGGGTGGGGAGCACTGATTTTCAACTAGAGCGCCCATTGAGTGGTCAAATTAAGCATCTATGAAACAGACAACGCGTGAATACACGTGAATGCCCGGGATCTGAACTCGGGGCTTGATAATCGAGGAAGCCTGAATTCTCTTCTGTAGGCTGTTTGGATCTGTCTGCTGGTACGATCTGTTGGGAACTCGGCGCTGACGCCCGTGGTTGTACCTGGGTCGCAAGCCCCAAGGGTAGCGTTGGCCTGGCGGCCTGGGGTACAACTCGAAGCATCCGAAGGTCCCGGCAAAGCATGAGTCGACTGGTAACAACGAAACAACTTGTTTATTTTAACATCGCAAAGAGTTGGCGGTCAGGTTGACCGAAGTAGAGAGACGGGAGAGCACTTCACTCAACAGAAGAAATCGGAGCCCTTCTTTTTGGCGTCCGGGGGCAGCTGTTTTTATACTCTCGCAGTTGAGGGCAAGAAGGAACCCCTCAAAAGACGAGCACGTGAATGTACAATGGGCTAATGGTGACGCACACTGTCGTGGCGCTGCGCACGATCTCGTAGCACCCTGTCGTGGCGCTGCGCACGATCTCGTAGCACCCTGTCGTGGCGCTGCGCACGATCTCGTAGCACTCTGTCGTGGCGCTGCGCACGATCTCGTAGCACCCTGTCGTGGCGCTGCCGGTCGGACACAATGACTGTAATGAGAGGCTGGTCCCTGCTTTGGCATCGCCTGTTTCGGGCACAATGACTGGAACGAGATCCCTGCTTTGGCATCGCCTGTTTCGGGCCCAATAACTGGAATGAGATCCCTGCTTTGGCATCGCCTGTTTCGGGCACAATGACTGGAATGCGAGGAGGATCCCAAGGCGGTCGCATCGCCGCAGACGCGCCTGGAAACACCTGGCGATGAGTGTTGCGGCGACGACGATCGGGCCAAAATGTCTGCCGCCCCGCCGCAGTCGCGCCGGCAAAACCACGTGTCGCAGGCGAAACGCAACAGACCGCCCCGCCGGGGGAAGGAGATCCCGATGGACAGGGGACTGCATCCGCTGTCCGGAGGGATGTCGCTCGATGATGCTCATAACCGAAGTCGGGCGTCCCTTGACGTTTCTTGAGCGCAGCGCACAGAGAAGGCCTCGTTCTCTCGTTCAGGTTCGCACGGGACACTGCAAAGTGACTTCGGGAGAGTTCACATTTTTGTTCTCGTTCCCGGCAAGCGTTAGAACTACGCTGAAAACTCAACCGCTCAGTCAGCAAGCACGGCACAACCCTCACTAAGCCCTGCCAGGCTCTTTCCCCTTTTTATACCACTGCCTAGTTCCTTACAGTAGTCTAGCATCACTCAGAACGCGTCCACAAATTGAAAAATTGCACTAGAAAGCATATCATCACTTTGAAACACTAAACAAAAGCAATATGTTAAAAAAAATCCTGCCTCAGGAAGAAAAACATCAGTAACAAACAATTTTGAGGCTGATTCCTACGTTAGGGGCTTCGACTTAAGCCATCGGCGTTACCGTTGAGACTCCCCTTTTTGTAACGCACCTCAAAGGAATATTGTTGTAAAGCGAGGCTCCAGCGCAGGAGGCGGCCATTTTTGGGAGAGATGGTCTGCAGCCATTGGAGAGGGCAGTGATCCGTCTCAATGATAAACCTCGAGCCGGCTAGATAGCATGACAATTTCTGAACGGCCCACACGAGACACGCACACTCTTTCTCGGTGGCGCTATACGCCTGCTCACGACTGGTCAGCTTACGACTAGCATACAGGACGGGGTGTTCTACTTCTCCATTTTCCCGTTGGCACAGTACAACGCCCATGCCTCGCTCACTAGCATCGCACTGAACAATGAACCCTTTTGTATAGTCTGGCGATCGTAGCACAGGCTGGCTTGTTAGGGCACTCTTTAGGGCGCTAAAAGCTCTTTCCTTTGTCTCGTCCCAGACGACTGTTTGAGGCTCTGTTTTTCTTAGAGCATCCGTCAGGGGAGCCGCGATATCAGAGTACCTAGGGATGTACCTCTGATAGTAGCCGGCGACACCCAAGAACGACCGAACATCGGTCTTGGTGCGCGGTTGCGGAAAGTCTCGCACAGCGGCCACTTTTATTTCAGAGGGGCGGCGACGACCCTGACCAATCACGTGACCGAGGTAGACAACCTCGGCCTGTGCTAACTGGCACTTAGGAGCCTTTACTGTCAAGCCCGCTTCGCGCAGGCGGGTTAGCACTGCCCGCAAGTGTGTCATATGCTCAGACCAGGATGCGGAGAATATCGCTACGTCGTCTAGATACGGTAAAGCGAATTCTTGCTGTCCCCGCAACACTTTATCCATGAGGCTTGAAAAACAGTATGGCGCGTTCTTCAAACCAAAACTCAACACTTTAGGACGGAATGTTCCCATTGGTGAAATGAACGCCGCATACCTACTAGCCTCTTCTGTAAGTGGAACCTGCCAATAACCCCTGACAAGATCTAGGGTGGAAATAAACTGAGCGCTACTAACTTTCTCAAGGCGCTCCTCGATGTTAGGGATCGGATAAATTTGATCCTTAGTGATGGAATTAAGCCTGCGGTAGTCGACGCAAGGACGAGGTTCCTTGCCCGGTACCTCAACTAAAATCAAAGGGGAGGTATAATCACTCTCACCTGCCTCAATAACACCGAGCTGTAGCATTTTCTTTACCTCAGCCTCCATAATATCGCTCTGGCGGGGTGACACCCGATACGCCTTGGATCGTACTGGCTCTGGGGAGGTAAGTTCTATATCATGAGTAAGTACCGAAGTCCTACCAGGCCTCTCAGAGAACAGACCTTGAAACTCTTGTAATAGCTGGTGTAGTTCGGTTTTCTGCTCAGGCGACAGCGGTGCTTTACTGATAAGGTCACTAATGACTTGACCGGTGTCTTCCCTGTTCGTCACTGAGCCTAGTCCCGGAAGCTCGACTGGAAGCTCTTCAGGAACGTTTATCATCATGCACACCACTGCTTCCCTTTGTCTATAAGGTTTGAGCAGATTACAGTGGTAAACTTGCTGTGCTTTCCGCTTTCCTGGCAGACTTACCACGTAGTTAACGTCCGACAGTTTCTGAACAATTCGTGCTGGGCCCTCCCACTGCACGTCTAGTTTGTTGTTTAGCGATGTGCGCAATATCATGACCTCATCGCCAACCTCAAAACGACGGGCCCTGGCTGTCCGATCATAATAAACCTTGGCCCTCTGCTGGGCCTTTGTCATTGCTTCACCTGACAACTCCTGTGCCCTTCTTAAGCGTTCGAGGAGCTTAAGCACGTACTCCACCACGACTGGGTCGTCGCCCCTACCTTCCCACGATTCTCGAAGCATGCGAAGCGGAGATCGAAGCGAGCGACCGTACACCAGTTCAGCTGGCGAAAACCCCGTAGCCGCATGCGGCGCGGTCCTTAAAGCAAACATCACCCCAGGCAGACACAGCTCCCAGTCAGTTCGATGTTCAAAACACAACGCTCTCAACACGCGCTTCATGACGGAGTGGAGCTTCTCAACGGAATTCGACTGTGGGTGGTACACTGAGCTGTGTAACAGCTTTACCCCACACCTTTCGAGAAAAGTTGTCGTCAAAGCGCTAGTAAACACTGTGCCCTGATCTGATTGGATTTCCGCAGGAAAACCAACTCGCGCAAATATGGACAGTAGTGCATTAACTATCTCAACTGAGCTGAGTTCTTTAAGCGGCACTGCTTCAGGGAACTTTGTCGCTGGGCAGATCACAGTCAAAATGTGTCTGTACCCCGTGGCTGTTACCGGCAGAGGTCCCACTGTATCAATAACGAGCCGTCTAAAAGGCTCCGTAATGATAGGTACCAATTTCAACGGCGCCCTCGATTTGTCCCCTGGTTTGCCCACCCGCTGACAGGTGTCACATGACCTCACGAAGTGGTCTGCGTCCCGAAAACACCCTGGCCAATAGTACTCTTGCAAGAGACGGTCCTTAGTTTTCTTAACTCCTAGGTGTCCGGACCACGAACCCCCGTGTGACAAGCGCAACAGATCCTGACGATAGCATTGAGGCACGATCAGCTGATCGAACTCCACTCCTCGGCGGTCTAGATACTTCCGGTACAGGACTCCACCTCTTTCCACAAAACGCGCAGTTTTCCTGGCGATACCTTCTTGGACATTGCAGCGCACGTTTTCCAGGCTGCCATCCTTTTTTTGCTCGGCTATCAAAGCCGACCGGCTGACTTTTAGCAACCTATCAAGTCCGTCTGACGTAGGCGTGATGAGCAAATCAGTAGATAGCTCTTCTAACTTTCCCGCGTCGGGCGTTTCCTCTCCAGTATCTGGCGCCTTTAACGTTACAGACTCAAGTTTATTCAGTTCGGGCGTGCTCGGAATATCAGCTTGCTGCGCCTCTGACCCTTTTTCGTTGTTTGATAACGTCGGCCCCGCAACTACCGCCTTTGCAGCGAGCTCCCGAACCTTCGATCTGGTTAAGGCCTGAACACTAGCTTCACCAAACAAAAGCCCCTTCTCGCGCAGGAGGTGATCGGACCTGTTTGAAAATAGGTACGGGTACTGGGGTGGCAGCATAGATGATACTGCCGCCTCTGTCTCAAGCGCTCCGAAAGGTCCTTCAATAAGCACTTTTGCTACCGGCAGACACACGCTATGAGCTTCCACGGCTTGCTTGATCCATGCGCACTCGCCCGTGAACATATGGGGTTCTACGTAAGATGGGTGAACTACATCCATCGTAGCTGCGGAATCGCGAAGCACTCGGCACTCTTTCCCGTTCACGAGGAGGTCTCGCATGTAAGGCTCGAGAAGCTTCATGTTCTCGTCCGTGCTGCCTATTGAAAAAAACACAACTTTTGGTGTTGTTTCCGGACACTGCGCCGAAAAGTGACCCGGCTTCTGGCACGTATAACAAACGCCCGCTCGCCTCATCTCGAACCGCTTTCTGCGTTCGGCTTCGGCTGCCGTCTCTTTACGTTTGGTCGGATTGCTTTCACTCGCATCCTCACTACGCGTGTCCCCCTTAAATCTCATGGGCGTGAACCTTGGCCTCTCAGACTTGGAGCCAAATTCACCCTTTTGACCGTCCTTAGCTCCGCGAGCTCGACGCGTCACAAACTCCTCGGCTAGCTCAGCGGCTCTAGCCACCGTACTCACGTCTGGCCTATCCAAGACCCAGTATCGCACGTTCTCCGGTAACCGACTATAAAACTGTTCTAGCCCGAAGCACTGCAGAACTTTATCGTGGTCACCAAACGCTTTCTCTTCTTTGAGCCACTCCTGCATGTTCGACATAAGCCTATACGCAAACTCTGTATATGACTCACTTTTGCCTTTCTCATTTTCCCGAAACTTCCGACGGAACGCCTCCGCAGACAGCCGGTACTTTTTTAGCAGACTCGATTTTACTTTGTCGAAATCCTCTGCCTCCTCTCTATCCAAGCGAGCGACTACGTCGGCCGCCTCGCCGGGTAACAAAGTGAGCAAGCGCTGTGGCCACGTTTCCCGAGAGAACCCCTGCTTCTCGCACGTTCGCTCAAAGTTAACCAGGAACAAACCAATGTCCTCTCCAAGCTTAAACGGCCGCATTAGGTCAGTCATTTTGAACAATACGCGTTCTCCTGCACCGTGTGCCTGACTTCCATTACGAGCGCGTTCCATTTCTACCTCAAGACGCTTCATTTCCAAAGCGTGTTGACGGTCACGCTCTTCTTTTTTCTCTTGTTGCTCTCGCTCTTTCTGTTCTTTACGTTCGCGCTCTTCTTTTTCTTTTTGCTCTTTAAGTTCGCGCTCCTGTCTTTTTGCAGTCTCTCTCTCTTCAATGGTCTCAAGGCATTCCGACAGCTCGTCATCCTCAGCCTCTAACTCAAGAATAGCCTTTATCAGTTCTGGTTTTCTTAGTTTGTCTGAGACATCCAGACCCAACTCTCTTGCAAGCTCCAACAATTTCGGTTTGCGCAACGACTTCAAATCCATGGCTGCTCTGAATGCTGCTTTCTCTACTGCTTACTATTGTCTTGCCGCAAACTAACCCGGCAGCAACGACAACCACAATTACCAGCTCTGTTTCTGACACTAACAAAAAGCCTGGCAAAGCTCAGAAGAAGAAAGTCCCGCACTCACCAAACCTCGCAGGCAGGAATTCCGCGCAGTCGTTCCGCTGCAGGCAACCAGTCGTCACACAGGGCTCGTTGCACTGCTCCCGGATCGTCGTTGAGCTGCTCAGCATACAGTCAACTGCATCTCTTTGCTGCTGGCCTCCGTTGTCGCGATCTCACCGCTGGCAACCAGATGTTTGGATCTGTCTGCTGGTACGATCTGTTGGGAACTCGGCGCTGACGCCCGTGGTTGTACCTGGGTCGCAAGCCCCAAGGGTAGCGTTGGCCTGGCGGCCTGGGGTACAACTCGAAGCATCCGAAGGTCCCGGCAAAGCATGAGTCGACTGGTAACAACGAAACAACTTGTTTATTTTAACATCGCAAAGAGTTGGCGGTCAGGTTGACCGAAGTAGAGAGACGGGAGAGCACTTCACTCAACAGAAGAAATCGGAGCCCTTCTTTTTGGCGTCCGGGGGCAGCTGTTTTTATACTCTCGCAGTTGAGGGCAAGAAGGAACCCCTCAAAAGACGAGCACGTGAATGTACAATGGGCTAATGGTGACGCACACTGTCGTGGCGCTGCGCACGATCTCGTAGCACCCTGTCGTGGCGCTGCGCACGATCTCGTAGCACCCTGTCGTGGCGCTGCGCACGATCTCGTAGCACTCTGTCGTGGCGCTGCGCACGATCTCGTAGCACCCTGTCGTGGCGCTGCCGGTCGGACACAATGACTGTAATGAGAGGCTGGTCCCTGCTTTGGCATCGCCTGTTTCGGGCACAATGACTGGAACGAGATCCCTGCTTTGGCATCGCCTGTTTCGGGCCCAATAACTGGAATGAGATCCCTGCTTTGGCATCGCCTGTTTCGGGCACAATGACTGGAATGCGAGGAGGATCCCAAGGCGGTCGCATCGCCGCAGACGCGCCTGGAAACACCTGGCGATGAGTGTTGCGGCGACGACGATCGGGCCAAAATGTCTGCCGCCCCGCCGCAGTCGCGCCGGCAAAACCACGTGTCGCAGGCGAAACGCAACAAGGCAAATGAAAAGCTTGACATTACACCCGCTAAACGACCTTCGTCACGTCTGAATAGACTCTACTATTGGGCTGCGTCAGATTCAGAGTCTTGTAATTAGTAGCCGTTACCGTATGCGCATTCAGGATTTGAGTCACTTGGCTTTGACGTGAGTCAGTTCAGTTTGACGGCTCGATGCGCGCTGTCATTGAAAATAAGTGCCCCCCGCTCTCTCTCTCTCTCCCCGCCTTTTCTTTCTCGATTAGGAGCCATTGTCACCAAAAGCACCCGAGAAAACATTAGTTCCTCGCATTATCTCCGTTATGCTGTACATATTCGGTCGACGTTAGTCAGAATAAATTAGCCCGGAACAATAGGCCGCCCTATACCGAGGCATTAATTTGGTGCGCGTATGCCTTTATTTTGCATCATCCTTCAGTTATCGCGCTGTACGCTGGCCGCACATAGTGCAAATTTCGCGTGCGTTGGAAGCAGCAGGGACAGCCATGAAATTTTAACGGTGAAACACGTTAAAAAGACACAAGTTTTTTTACTGAAAAAGCAGGAAAAGCTTTCAGCAGACTTCAGTAAGAACTACGTATTCGCGCCAATAGAAAACATTGCTGAATTTTTCTTTCGCGATATGAACTGCCGATGTGCGATCATTTGCCCATAAGATGCACGATAGCTTTCTCCTTTAGTCAGGCACGCTAAGTGATCATACTACAACACTCTACCTTAAATATAGTCCCATGTTCCGCTGCTACGCATTTCATTGACCTTATACAGAAGTTAAGAAAATAGCTTCGTAATTGCTCAACTTACATAGCAAGCAAACAAACGCAGAACATTCGTCTGAACGGAGGCAGTGCTTTTGACGTGCTTGGAAAGTGAAGTCCGTTGTAACGCGCGCTCTAAGGTAGAAACAAATAATGCCCATATTCAATAAGAAAGACGATGCTGTACTGCGTGAACTTTCCCCGAAACTCACTTTATTTGCGTTTCCTTCCTTTTCTGGGTAGTCAGTGTCCTTCGCAACTGTTCTATTTCTTTCTTTCTTCCTTTCTCTTCATTCCGGTAGAAGTCGTCGAAAGCTCTGCAGGCTGCGGGAAATCGCCATGTCATAGAGCGTTAACCCGAGAACGCCCGTGAATAGGACAACGACAAAGGAATGGAGCGGAAGGAAAGCAAAAGCCGATCTGAGCGCTGAATGGGGAAAGTTCTTCGGTGTTCTTGACGTACGCATCCTCCCATTCTTCTGTCTTTTTTACGCCAACCGAGAAACGTTGGAACGAATAAATCTGGGTGGCTGGCCGCTTTGAGACGTCTTTATTGCTGCTGCGGCCACGTGTGTATTTCCATTTGGGCAAGGCGCTTCCTGATGTTACGAACGCTTCATTCTCGCCCGAATATTTATAGCTGACGCCGCACTTCCTAATCTCTCCACGACTTTCGCATTATTTCGGTGCGCCACATTCGTAGTAGCCCTTACTCTCTCTCGGGCCCTGAGTGCTCCTTTCTTATGCCCCCAGTACTTACATATCCTGGTTTCCCACGAAAGTGGCAGAACCGATGTTGAACAACAGCGTCCAGCGATCGCACGGTCTAGCGATCCAGTAAAAGCAGACCTGTCTATCCTACCGCGCTTTCGCTCGTTGGCTCTCTAGTGTGCAATTGTTTTTTACCACACCGATGCCTCTGGATGGCTCTTTGGAGGTCTTCGCCGAGCCGCCGTGCTTACTATGGTACGCAAAACAAACACGCGCGTCTACGAAAACCGCAAGTGCCTACGAAGATAAACAATTGCCGGTCTCCTCACAAGAGGACGAGCAGGTGAGACGCTGCTGGAGTGGCAAGAGGCAGCGCCCCTTTGGTGCCGGCAGCCTCTGCGAAGAGACGGTCGAGGGACGAAGGGAGAGGGGACGCGCTCGAAGCCCACGGGGCCCTTCTGGTGCACTGCCCGCACTCTCCCGGCGTCGGCCGTGCGGTTGCCGGAGCTTGCCGCGGGAGGGCGCCACGGGCCTTGCCGAGCGGAGCGCGCCGCCGCAGCTCGGCTCAATGGGCTCCGTGGCCGCGATCGGAGGAACAACAGCGCGCCGCCCGCTGCCGCCGCTGCTGGCATTCCAGCCGTCCGTCCAGCGTTCCAGCTCCAGTCTCTCCGGTTGCCCGGCGGCGCTCTGACCCGAGGCTCGCACGCCGAAGGGCTCCCCGTCGCGGCACACACACCCGGGCCGCCTCGCAGCAGCTGACTTCTTTTTTTTTTTTTCTCTCCCTCTTTTGCGCGCTGCGTTCGACGTGTTTTGGCGAACGCAGCAGCCCGGCCGGCGTCGTCGCCCCGACGGACATCGCGCGCGCCTCAGCGGTGCCGCTCTTCCCCGCCGGGACCTGCCCACGCGGTCGTTCGCTCGCCCTCCACGAGAACTCTTCTTCGAGCCTGAGGCGTCGCGAAGTGCTTCGCGCGTTGGATGCGCTCCGCGTTTCTCGTGGCGCTCTTCGTCGCCCCGGCTGCTGTCCTGGCCCGAGGCTTGCGGGTCGCTAGCCGCCGCCGGAACAGCCGCTCGCAAGTGCGCGTGTCGGCGCGAGTGTGAGTGCGTCGCGCGTTCTCCTTCCACTGGCTCCTGCGGTGCGACCGGGAGCCAGCGGCGACTGGTGACCGCAACACTCTTGCGCGCGCTATGGTGGTGCGTCGTCCGACTGTTGCCCGTGCGCGACAAGCGGCGAAGACGACAGCGACGTGCCCGTGGCGGTTCTGAGCGCGAACTCTTCCGAAGCTTGGATACTCCTCGACGGGACATTCGAGGACAACCAGCACCGTCGCCATGCAGTGCCGGAGGCCGTCACCTCGTCGGCGAAACCCCCCTGCGGGCATGATTCTACGCGTCTTCGCCGGGTGCCTGGTCCTGGTTAACACAGGTCAGTAGTTTTGCTGCTCGATGGGAATCGCTCGCTGCGCTTCGCGGCCGGCCTCTTGTTGCTTCTTCGCCAGTCGTCATGCGACGCGATCGAATTGCCGACGTTCACTCGTGAAGCGATGCGAAGGAGGAAAGAAGCCCGTCATGTTCGAAAACTGCGCTTCCAAAGTACGGCTTTCTGCGCCGAACGCGTTCGATTGAGCAAACTTACGGTGAAACCGCTTCCTCAAAGCGGACGTACTTTTTATTTAACTTCGAATTGTGTCGAACGGCCCACCAGCGCGCGATCGCCGCAGCTTTGAAACACATTGCTTCGTGCCTGTGCGCGCACTTTTCCGCACGGCTTCTGTGATTGCAGGTGAGAGCGCGCTGCATTGCGGTGCGCTCTCTCCATCGAGGTGCGCAACGCATTTATGATTTCATCTCTACTTGACTTTCTGGCGCTGTCGGAGAGCGAAGTGCAATTTTTCTGTGGGTGTTCGCATTCTGGCGGTTTACTGCAGTTTCTGTTTGCTGGCCAGGTAGTGACGTGAAGTCCTGGTTCGCGTCAATCGTTGCTTTTAGTGGTAGCTGGGGTGCGTGCTGCTAGGAGTGTTTCAAAAGCGCGCGATTCCGCAGATCGCAGCAGGAATCTTGGGCGACACCGTTGAAGCAACTACTTTGGCTCTGCAGCGACGACGGCAACGCTTTCGCGTGTTTCTAAACCCTGTCGCAAACCGTCGTTGAGCAAGCAAAGGCTGCGTGGAAACTCGATTTTTATGAGCTCGTTGACTGCGAACGTGCTAAATTGCCTCCCTTTATTTTTGTTTCCTTTGTGCAAGCGTCTTGCTTCGCGAGGGGCTGTGTTTCCAAGCGGGCGTTATCGGTGTTCTTGCAGAAGTTCATATGTGGCGCTTACGTACGTGTATAAAGCACCGTCCATAACTTCCTTCGCTTCCCTGTGTGACAAACCTTGCCCGGTGTATGTGAAACTTTATCTCCGTGCCTCTACGAAAAAGCGAATAGACTGCATTGAGGCCAAGGTACCTTACAAGAACAATAGTTCTTCATTTGTAGCGCTATTCTTTTTTTTTTTCCTTTTCTCGACGACCTGCTCCTAAGCGCCGGTTGATGAAAATCGTTCATCCTCTTCAGAGCTTTAGCGTAGCGACGGGCAGCTGTGCTATTTCACCTCCCGCTTAAGTTAAGCTTTCATAATCTCTTCTTTTCCTCATATACTTCTTCTACAGATGGTCTTGCTGAAGTATTCCCAAGTGTGTAGGACGTTTTGAAAAGCTCGTCGCTCGCTGAAATGGTCGGACTGTTGTGGAGCTGGAGAGCTCGCACTTGTTTTTGGGTACCGTTTAATGCTTGACGTAATTTCGTATTAAGCGACATTCCTGCGTGCGCCTTGAAAGACTCCTTGCCGTTATTTCACAATGCGAGAGCAGTTTAAAAGCTCGAAACTACGTTCGCTGTTTCCGTGCGTCCTTTTTATCGTCGCGCCGTCGCCATCATTCATCATCTTGTCCGCTACCACACTGCGAGTGAAAACTAATTTTTTTTTCCCACCTCGGGAAACTGGCCCGGAAGTACCGCTTAATTGCAGGAATGCTGCAAATTCTGTATTCATTTTCTTTCTTCTTTTTTTTTAAGTGCGTGCGCCCTGGTTAAATAGATTAATTTTACATAATAACGTTACACTGAAAACGCAGTAGATTTGCTCTTTCTCTACGTTCCTTATAGGTTCCGCTTCATCGGTGCAGGAATAATTCTTGCGCGATGCATCTCAGGAAAGGAGCATGTTCACTTGCGTCTTCGCGGAAACTGCGTGAAGAGTATGCGCGCTAAGTCACTGCTCTATATTTTCCCAAATGCTGCGGTGGCGTGCTCGAGCGCACCAGCAGCTTCACACCGTTAACAGGTGCCAATATGCGCTGTAACATTCGTTCACTTTTCCTTTGCCATTTCGTGTCAATATGCACTGTAAAATTTGTTCACTTTTCGTTTGTCATTTCGGGAACGAATATTTCTCACTGCACTCCGGAAGCTATACCTAGGGAGTGAGTGTCCTTATTTTTTGTTTTGTTTAATCTTCGTTATCTTTGTTTGATGCACGTAATTTTTTTTTCAGCACCATATCGATATACACCTATGGTTAACCAACAGTTTTCTCCCATGCCAGCGTCACGACGCGTTAAACCGTCAGTTGCCGGCACTTTATTAAAGTTATTCCTATCCTATCCTCCCATACTTTCGAAATCCAGAAGTCATCAAACCTTCCTGTACTAGCACATATGGATATGTGGTATTGACATCGGTCTTGCGCTTACATCTCACCGCACAGGGTCGCGACCAAACCGTTCACTTGCGATCGCGAATGAAAACAGCTCTTACGCGCATTATCTTGTTTTGCGATAGTTGGTCACCCATAACTTGGCCACCTATCGGCGCAGAACAGACGCTGACAAAAAGAAGATATATATATATATATCCTCCGTTCTAAAAACAAATTTATCTTCATGATGCGCACGATAACATTTAGGTTGGAGTTCTTTTTTTTTATTCTTTCGTTAACGTCGTATTCGTCCGACACAGTAGTGCCAGCTGTGGCCTCGGAGACGCGTGTGCAGATGCCACAATATATTGGAGCATGCGTGGCTCGTAGAATCCCGCACAAATCGCTGAGCGTGAATGTCACGTGATAGATTAGTAGCCATGGCTCCTCCGGCTGCCAACTCATTGTCCCAGTACCTCGTCGAACCTCCACTGGAGAATAGGCGTGGGTTTAGATGTCCATAGGCTGTGGTGGCCAAAGTTTTTTTTTTTTTCGCCATATGGTGCGGGTAAAGCTGAGAGTGAGGAGGTGACCCGATGACGACGAAACGATATGGCGTCGCGCTGCGACACTATGACGTCGGCCACAAAAAATGTCCGGACGGACAGGCGCAACAACCTCAGTTTGGAACTTTTGCAAACAAGGCGATCGGGTCTAGTTGGTGACGATACCGTATTTGCAGCAGCCAGCGCGAACTTGACACTGAAGAGATTTCACCCCCGTGGCCGGTCGGGCTCTTGATTGTTGGCTCCCGTGTCCGCCACGCAATTTCGCGCTTCCTGCAACCATGGATGTTTTTACGACTGCCGCAGTAAAAAACGCACGCACCAAGGCGCGGGCTCTAACGCGAGCAGTCGCACTTGAAGAACGCAGAAGGTCGCCAAAAGCTTCTGCACCCTCGCAAGAATCATTCGACCGCATTCCATTGATCTTCTTCGGTGGCGGGCAAGAACAGAAAAAAAAGAAGGGAAAACCATCAATCTGTGCTGGATAATCAGATGTCGTTTAACGCACTTGCCATTGGCACTCATTCCCGAAGCCAGGAGGCAGAGATAGAGAGCGAGGTGGCGGGGAGGGATGGTGGTGGTAAAAGAGGCAAGAAAGGAAAACGTTAGGTCGTTGTGTCTCGTTAAGGGCTGCAGCCTCCGGGCCTGAAGCCAATGCTGCTGCGGCTGCGGCGATTCACCGGCTCGCATTGCTTGTTTTGTGCTCGAGCGCTTCTCGGTCTCGGGCGTCGAAAGGACAAGCGGCAGTGCACTGGGAAAAAAAAAAAAAAAAAGCATGAGCGAGGAGTGGACGCAGCAGCACGGCATCCCTCCCCCTTCTCCTCCTCGCAGGCGCGGAACCGCGCAGGGAAGGAGTCTGCCGCCGATGCCACGGGCGGTTTGCGACGCTTTGCTCGCCCTCTGGGAGAACGGCGACGCGTCGCTCTTTCTCGTTGGCCCCGAACGTCCGGAATTCGGCGCCCACAGCAACGTTTCTAATTGGATCATCACGTGACGAGAAGCGCCAAAGGAGGAGGAGAGAGGAACAGAAGCGCCGTGGGCTTTGGCAGAAAGGCCGCCACCGACGACTTGCTCCGTCTCTCCTTCTCTCTCGGAAACACACGCACACTCACGGACCCTGTCGGAAGGATCGCCGCTCGCAGATTATAGCTACCGGTCTTGTTGGCAATCCCAGGGCAACTCGGCCGTTGCATGTGGAAGGAAGCGGGCAGCCAGATAGAAGATGCCCGAGCCGTAAAAGGAAAGAAAGGTACGTTCGATAAGAAAGGAACTTGGGCACACGTACCTCTCGCGAAGAGACTTCCTCCACTCCACTGTGGTTCTTGCGAGGTTAGCGTTAACTACGGACACATAACTCTGCACACGTTTTGTTCAACCCCCCTTCCCCGAACACAAACACACACACACACACACACACACACACACACACACACACACACACACACACACACACACACACACACACACACACACACACACAAAAGGTGCCTTTTTTATTTTCATGAGCTGCGGATTTACGCGCACCTCGTCCAGAAAACCGAATAGCGTTATGGTTTATTGCGACGCAGAACTGGTTACCGCACACTGACACGTTGCAGTTTTTATACGTATGGCGCAGCGTTTCCACACTAAAAGAATACCTGCTCACTGACACATTTGAGGCACTGGTAAACGTATTTAGGCTCCTAGGATCACGAGGAAACATTGCCAACTCTTGGCTGTGCAACATTGGGCCTCGAACCCCTATCTATCTATCTATCTATCTATCTATCTATCTATCTATCTATCTATCTATCTATCTATCTATCTATCTATCTATCTATCTATCTATCTATCTATCTATCTATCTATCTATCTATCTATCTATCTATCTATCTATCTATCTATCTATCTATCTATCTATCTATCTATCTATCTATCTATCTATCTATCTCAAAAGTAAAGCACTCCACGCGCCCGACTGGAATCTACCGATGCGTTCTTGAATACGGCGCTACCCGCTGTCGGACACGCAGTGTACAGGTGTAGGTAAATGCCCCGCGCGTATCGGTGATGTGCGACGAGAAATTTTTTGTCCCGCAGCTCACCTTACCGCGAGACAAAAGACGACGCGCACGCAGCTGGCGCGTGTGAAGCCGCCTCCTGTGCGCGCACGAGGTGTGCAGCGTAAGCAGCGCTCGCGTTGTATTATACGCATAAAGGAACCGGTTGCCACTTCTCGAGCGGGGATTTAGCCCAAGACAAACGACCCCGTCGACGTCGTCGGCTTTGGGCAGGGCTCGCCGCGGCGCTTGCATTTCGCTCGATTACTCTCATATGGGAAAAATGAAGCCGGACGAGAAGATTCCGAGAGAGAAGAATTTACTGCCCCCCCTCCCCCCACCAAATCCTTCGTGCGCATCCTCGGTTCGTTCGAGAAGTGAAGGCGCATTTCGCGGCAGTCTTTTTTTTTTTTTCAAAACTGGCAGCCCGCCGCCGATGAGCCAGGCACCCGGGCCGTACGCAGCCTATCGGGTGCAGGTGTCTCGGTGCAAATCTGGCGCATTAATAGCGCGAGCGTATTTCTGTCCCGTAATCAGGCAAGGAGGGGGGGGGGATTTACCGTTAGTTGATTTTATTTACTTTTGGGCCGCCGCGCGGTGGCGTATAAGCCTCGCTAACGAGCCCATCATTTCCGGTAACTACACAGGGACGCGGGACACGTGAGGCGGTTAACGAGGCATTGGACACGGCGAGGAGCCTAGCATGTGTAATACGGTAACGTCGCGCTGCTGTCGTGGCAGTGGCGCTTCATTGGAGCGCCGGTCGTTTTACAGAGCATGGCTCTTCGAATGCTCATCGAGGTAGCGCTCGTGTTTCACGTTTCCCATCCCTATATGCGTTTAGGGCTGTATGGGCACAAACACCTCGCGTCGATCGCTGTGCATATCGCATTTCTCGCCAAACACCAGGAGCAGCGGGTCTCGTCGTCAGCGACGCTCAACGTCTTAAAGACAGCATCCCTCAGAAACATGCAACACACACAATCATTCACTTCTTATAAGAGGTGACAAAATCGAAGCTGGTGAACCAGCCGTGGGACTTTGGCAAGAAAATGCAGAGCAGTCTTACGGTTTTAGCGGGATAACTATGCAAGAGCAAAGCGAGAACGCTTGCCCGTCTTGTAGCGACGATAAATAATGCTTTGGCCGTTAACTGCTCTGCATCTCTGGGTGGTATACTTTTGCGCCTCTTTTATCCTAATCTTGGCAATCTTTCGAGTCCTCTGACCAGATCTGTTTTAGCGCCAACTGGCTTCACGCGTTCTTTGATGGGAACAGCAAATTATTATGCCGTCACACCAATAGAAACAATACTTGCCCATAGAATTGAGAGAGAGAGAGAGAAAGAGAGAAAATATAGGGAGGGTAAACAGATTGGAGTTTCGGGTTAGGTTACCCTCCACGTGTCTGCTGGAAAATGAGTTTAGAAAGTGACTGAGCATGCGACCGGATATCAGGAACAACTGATAGGCAACGCGCAAAAGTATTGCGCGTGTCATCGCTATACCGAGTTGCTGCGACGTAATAATGGACGGAAAGCCGCGGCCCTATTCCACATTGCCTCGCTGTACACGCATTCCTGCACTCAGACAACGCGCGCGCCCGGGTGCACTAAGGCAGACAGCCGCCCTGAAGAAAGCGCCGAACGATGTTTTTTCTTTCTTTCTCTTTCTCTCATTTTTTCTTCTCTCTCTTGGTGTTTGTACAAGCACCGTTACTACATTTGTCTATTTCTGTATAGGTATCGATTTTAATATCCAAGATACGACTTGCTCCAGCCGGAAAGTAAACAAGAAAACGCGTCCACTTTATTTCCTCGCTATCAAAGAGAGATGAAAGGGGCTCCTCTCTTTGGCGAGCGCCCTCCGGGTTTTGCTTGACGCGTCCTCGAGGCAAACATTTCTCCAGAGTGAGGACCGCCGCCAGCCGTCGCGGTAATCGTCATTACTTTAAACAGAGCCGCTCGCACGCGCACGCACGCACGCACTTTCAAGAGGGGCGGCTCACACTCACGGCCCAGAAGGAAACACTTGGCGCGGCTCCAGAGGATCTCTCCAAGAGCGTCGAGCACGCTTTCTTGTCTTCCGTGGATCCGCGCCTCTTCCCCGTTCCTTCCTCTCCCCTTTATTTCCTCTCGCTTCCTCCTCCTCCGCCACGCACGCTGCCGAGGAGGACGCCCGTTTCCGGAGACGTAAATCTAATTTATTCCACTGATTCGTTCCCGCTTTCAACCGGCCGTGCATTTCTATCCACAGGCACAGACACGCACAGACACACGCACACAACGTCATGACTCCCTCCATGTAGAAGCAACGGCAAGAAGGACACAAGTCAGCCTCGTGCTTCTTCGCGCAGAGAACAGCACACTCCCGTCAGGGAAAATGAATAATGCTTGTTTCGCGGCTTGCCTTTATCTCTTCATTCTGTATTTGCCCATTCACAGGGCGCGCGCGATAAGGGAAAACTAATCGGAGTGAGCGACGATGTGAGCCTTGTTTTGCGAAGAGCCACCGCGGAGGAGGCGCTACGGTATTGTGCCCCCTCTCCACTCCCGTATCCTGCACTCACCCGTTACAAATTGGTGCCCCAAAGATTTCTTTCCGATTTGTAGCATAAACAACACCTGTTTGAGGCGTGTTTGGCGCGCAAGAAATGTTCTTCGAGCGACGTAAAAAGAATATCACAGTTTCGTCGTTAGGGTGAAGCAATGAATGCGATTGCAACATGTTAGAATATTATACGAAGTGGAAGACTCGTAACCGTGGTGGCAGTGTGAATTGAAGTAAACGTAAGCTGACGGAGTGAAAAAGGAGCTGTTGTGCTAGAAGTCCTCTCTTTGAATCATGCCATCAGACGATTTCAGCTATGTTTGTTAACGAAAGCCAACGTCTTTATTAGCGAACATACCACCACGTTTCGGTATCGGCTATGTTTCAAAACTCTTTCCTGGGCCGATCGCGGAGATTGTGCACAGCCGAATACATGAAATGACACCATTTTAGTGTTTAAGCTCAGTTATTGTTGCGTACGTCTTATATTAAAGTCCTAGGAAATCTAAGATGAAAGGCATGTGCTATAGGTGTTTTGTTTCATGACGTTTGTTTGTGGGCTGTCATTCTCAAAATTCTGAGGAATAATGTTGCCAAGAATGTAAGTTCTAGTACGAGCAGCCTTAGTGATAGAATGGTGCGGCAATATAACCCCCATTTACCGCATCTAATGTAGTAGGGCGTGGACTACAGCATACATGTACCTAAATATATGCTCAACCTCACGGCGACGGCAAATATTCGCTTGGAGTGTACATATAAATCTTATAACAATAAAATATTAAATAAACCAGTTCCCGCAATGCTTACACCTGGTTATATCGCGTTGAATTCCTGTGTGGAAACGATAGATGTAAACGTGTCCGGACATATCCTTTCAGAAAGACAATTCAATGTCTCTGCGGAGCGCTTCGATTATACTTCCAGTTCACACGTTTGCCAAGCGTCGGTCAGTATATGGAGCAGTCTTCTCTCCAGCCTGTTTGAGCGAAAAGTAAAAGTCCTTTATCGGGGGGATTTATTCCACATACATGACGCGGAAGGCCCTCTTGTTTTGGAAGAGCTGAACGCGAGGGCCGCAGCAGTCCAATAACAGCTTATGTGTTCACAGAGCAAGCACATGGGCCCACACACATGCACAGGAACGCACGCACATATTTACGAGATGTTCATTCGCTGGTTTAATCGAAGTGTAGTCCTGATACGGGTTAGCATCTAGAGGCCGATGAGAGCAATACTGCAAGCTGCGCAACACACTCCCATCTTGCAAAGTGCTCGCGCTCCGGTACAATGGGTGTTGTGTGCCATGTTGCGTTGTAAATGGCAAGTGCTGCCGAATGAAAGCACCGACTTCCCAGTTTCGTGCAGACCGTCAATTGGGCCAGCATTATGTAACGGTTCGCTTTGGAACCGGTTCGGTCTGGCTGTTACGTCTAGGTGACGTCACTCGGAGAAGGAGTGGTTGCCCTTGCGACCCTCAAGACCATGCTCGCCACCGCGCGCGACCCTTGAGCGAACCACTTCTCCGCAGTTCCTCTCGTAGCAGACGACGGGTTCCTCTCCAGATGATTGACAACCTGAGTGACGACAACATGCCTACCAAGGAGGACGACAACGAAGCGCAGGCCAATGGCGTTTGTGAGAGCGAACCGTTTCCAAAGCCAACCGTTACAGAATACGGCCCCTGGCAGCAAAGAAGGGCAAAGAATGCGCTTCTACGTTTCGCATCAAATGACTCGGAGGTGGCAGTTAGCCTTTTGATATTCGGACACTGTTTTTGCCTCCAGACATGTGTCAGATGCCGGACGTGTAGGCTAGCATGGTTTAACAGGCTAACTTAGTCATTAACTGGAGCCCACGCGTCTGAGCCAGACATCATGTCTTCACCGTTTCACTGAAGTGGACAATTTGAGAGATCGGGGATACACAGAGATTGAGTTCGTTGTTATGTTTACATCCCAAACCTCCACCCTTTACGACATCACACGCACTGTGTACGACCATTAAATAAGACATCCTTGCCGTGGTTTCGCCGCGGTGCCAGAAAACGGCAGCACGCTTGCGTAAATTCTACAGCCGCTGTTCGAACCAGAAATTCAGTGTCTGGTTCGAACAGCTGCACTACGAGCAGCCGAACCGCCGGCACTACAGGCTCTATTCCTGCGGCAAGGAGAGCTTGCATGAGATATTGGTTGGCGCAGACGTCTCCCAATCAATTATTCAAATTGCATCTCTCGCTTCCTGCCTTAAAGCATCGCATGACAGTCTTTGAGGCGTAGAGGCGCGCGTCTCACACGCGGGTCGATGGTCGTTGGCCGGGCAGGAATGAACGATACCGCAGCGGTAATCAAGTCTCGCCGGAATCAGGTCGTCAAGTTCCATCCACAGAACACGGACAACGAATGGTAATTTGATATGAACGTCTCTGTTGCATGCAGATGTAATGAAAAGAGAAGTTCGCAGTTTTTAGTACATGGGTGTCTTACGCGGCGAAGCAGTCTGCAGACGGTCGTCTGCCTTGACGAATCGAAGAACGTTAAAGCAGACGACGTTTAGGAAGATACCCGTCAAACCGGGTGCCATCTGCACTTCGTCATCCTCTATTTCCCGGCTGGTGACGATAATACCGTATGCGCTCGCAAACGTGCCTGACTTTAAATTGTGTTTTATATAACTGGGAATGCTTATTCGCGTTATTTTCGTTTTTTCCTGGTCGACTCACGCGCACACCGTTTGAGAGAGAGAGAGAGAAAAGAGAAATTCGTTCGCTCCTTCGACCGGCTATCTTTTGTCCAAGCTGCCAAACAAGTTCTCATTCTGTTGCCAGCTGAGTTACGCCGACCCCTTTTTATTTTGTTTTCACTGAGGCTTTCCCACGGTATATTTCCAATTTGAATTTTACCGCCACCGAACACTCAGACGAGCACGATGTTGCATCGAAGTCGGCTTATTCTCGATCGACGCTTCAACTTCCCTTATACAGCAAGCGTTGTTCACACGGCAGGCGTGACCCGAGTCGCCGACGACGGCTCTCCTCGCGCACACAAAAGCAGACAGGCCCCCATTGAAGCTCAAATCTCGGCCGCCAGCGGCCATGCAACACGGCGACGGCATGCAATCACGGCATGCCATCGCGTGACCGTGTACACGAGAGACAAGTCCATATACGCACAATCACCAGCTTGCCCGCCGCGGCGCCGTCTGCCTGCTATATATGCATCCCGACTCTGGTCCCCTCCCCCCTCCCCTCCCCTTTCCCCTCCGCAACAAGCAAGCCCTGCATATGTGATCACGCACGTCCTACGCGCTCCTCCCTCTGTCTCCTCCCTCTCCGCCGACTCGCTCCAGCGCGCGGACCGCCAAATTGTGAGCGGAGATCCTACCACCGGTGGATCGTCGATCGAGTCCCAGGCCGCGTGTTCTGACTTGCGTCCCCACGAGACTCGGCCACTAGCCCATATAGCTGCCGCCACATCTCACAGTTAGAACCGTGCAGCGCATCCGCCCTGCGCCCGACTTGGGCGTAGGCTATAAAAATGGCCTCGAATCCGTGAAGCCGCATGCGTCACTATAAAACGGTTATCAAACGCGACGGCGCCTTTTTGGTTTTATCGCGTCGCTCCCAACGTTGCGATTGATCAGCGCAGACACGCCGCCCGTTTGCTGGCTGCAGCCGAAACCTGCGGCCCGAACAGCGTTGGTTAAGTTCGGCCCAGGATCTAGCGGACGCCGTGTCGCCCTCCGTAGGCTTCGCGGCGCTGCACCCTTTTTATTGAGACAGATTGTAGCTGGGCTGCCCCCTCCTGTGCGCCTTCCCGCCGTATCTGGCCGCGCGGCGGACAGGAGTGATGGCAAGGTTAGAGGGAAGAGGTGCCTCCCCTTTCCGCGGCAGGGAAAGAGGGAAGCGAGGGAGGCAAGCCGTTCCCGCGTTGCCCTTCGCAGAATCGGCAGCAGCCGCAGCAGCCGCGGTGCGATTGGTCAGGCGGCCGATCGGCCGCCGAGAACCACAATTCCCGCGAGTCCCTCTATCAAGTGCCCCGCACGCGGGCTTCTCTTCATTCCCGGGCAGCAGCCACTATCGGCGCCCGCTATATGGAGCGCTGGTATATGGTGTATTTGCTGCGGCTCGTCGGCTTCGCCGCTGTGCTTGCCGGGCCTTGGTCGTGAGCCTGAAAAGTGGCGCGTTTGCGGCGGCGCGCGCCATGTGCCCGCCGGCCGGATGGCTTCGTTGCCGCGTGTGTGCATAAGCCTTTGCAGACTCGCCCGGGTCGTCATCGCGATGCTTCGGCGCGCGTGCTCAGACGTGGCCTCGCACGAGAAGCGCAAAAGACGACGTTAGCCTGTGTTGCTCAGATACCAGGGAAGGAATGCCCCGGGATTCCGAAATAGAGGAAGCTAAAATAAGCCTCTACGTATAGGGGAATATATGTTTGGTTGAAGAGGAAAAAAGAAAAAAAAAAAGAGACATGAAAGAAAAAAAAAGAAAATAAAACTTGCTCACGTGAATGTAGGATACCGAGATAACGAGAAGTAAATTGAAGGCAGGAAGAAAGAGGCCAATAAAAAAAATGTAGCAGCGAATGAGCGGTATGGTTCCCGCTTTTTTCGTCCACGTATAGCACGAGCGTCGATGCAGACTCACGCATGCCGATCTGCGGACGGCACGGCGCGGCATATATATATGTACACCACGGGAGCTTGCTCCGCCGCTTTTCTTTTACGATCCTACCCGCGTCAGCAGTTGCACTTGTTACTGCCCTTCCATCTGTCTCTTTATTTTATTTTTTTCCTGGTCGGCGGCCGCCCCGCCATCCCGCGTCGGCGTCGTGCGCGTCGCGTTTGTAAGCGTTTTGTTCTCCCAGTTTTGTAGCGCTCGCCGGCGCTCGCATTCCGGTCACACGTGCCCGTTCGGTCGTGTGCTGTACCGGCCGGCCCCGCCGCGATCTCGGAAATAACACGCTGCGGAACGCGTTAGGGCCGCGCTCGCCGCGCTCTTGATGGTGGCGGAGGCGGAGCGATGCGCCGGTCAAGCGGAGGGAAGAGGACGCTTCGGCCGAGTGAAAAAGAAAACGTGAACAGTGCTGCCTCTTCTTCCCCTTCATCGTGAGGAGGAGCGAACGGCACTCGGCTGTCCTTTTTTTTAAAGTTTTTTTCGGGGGGGTACCTGCGGTGGTGGCCATTCTTTTCCTTTCTACACCCCCCATAGACCGTCTCAAGTCGTCCTCCTTTGTGAAAGGTGTGCGCGCTCGCTCTGATTTTGTCCTTTTCAGTTTTTTGCTTCGTTCGTCCATTCATTCAAGCTCGAGAATTCACATCCTTTAGTAGTGCCGAGCATATATATATGTATACATACATATATATACACCACGCCGGCTCGCGCTTCCTTTGTAAGAGACCCTCCTGGCGGCGTGCGATGCTGTCGACGACCTGGCGGCGACGCATTCATCGGTGCCCATTCGGCGCGCCGACGCGAGGAGGGTGCCACGCGGTTGGAGGTGGGGGAAGGGAGAAGATTAGAGCGAGTATGGTAATAACAAGGCGCACGCTGTCCGCGCTGCCGTGTGAATGACATGTACGCGAGCTCCTTATCGCGTCCCCGGGAGAGAGGTGCTTAGGGACTCACGCCGCGCGCTCGGACGAAGGAGGTGTTGCGTAAGGTCAATTTCGCCGCCGTCGTCTCCCGATGCGGTGCCGGTGATTTGAGCGACCACGAACTTTTAGGAAACGTCGTCCCTTCTTTCATTTTTTGCTTGTTTATTTGTTCGAGTGTCCCAGCGACACGGAGGTTTCTTGACGCCAGTTTGTTCGTGCAGCACAAAGAAGTAAATTTAAAGAAGTAAGAAGCCTAGGTAGTGTTTAACGCGCGCAAGCATACCTGCGGCTAGATGGTGTAGCCTATAGCTTGACAAGTCCCATGTTAGCGAGGAATGTGTGTGTTTGCTTACGAAAGACGTTGGAGATAAACAAAACAAGAGGGAAGTATTATGACCAAGTTCTGTATTTACGCTTATAGTGTCCCTGTGAATCATCCTACTGCACTCAGTGCCTCACTCTCCCTGTTTTCCTCTTTCTATTCCCTCTTTCCCTTACCCCCGTTGTGGGATAGCAAACCGGGCGCCCGTCTGCTTGCCCTCCCTGCCTTTCTTCGCCTTGCTCTCTCTCTCTCTCTCTATCTCTCTCTACGCTGGCTCACTCCGACTGACATGTTGCTCGATTTGTTCATTGCTTTGCGTCGCGAAGCTCAACGTAAATAAAGGAAACCGCTGAGATTCGTGGTTATCCTTGCGTCAGGAAATCCAAACGATCTTAAGTTATTCCTTTTAATACTTGGAAAACGCGACTTAGAGGAAGGAAAAAAGATGAAGGACTTCATACGCTCTGCATTAACGGCCGTTTAGTTTATATCTTTAGAACCCCAAAACCTACTGTTATACGTTTCTTAGTGAGTGTAGTCTACGCATACTTATGTGCCTTTCAGTCTCATTTACGCGCCGCTTTACTACCAAAGCAACTCGCCTGAATTTCATTAGTGCACTCACCAAATTGCGTCCCTTTCCTTTACCGGCGAACATTGATCTGCCTATCAGATCGCTTCTGTTGCAGAAGCTTGTATTCCTCCATACGTTGCTCTTACCAGTTCAACATCGCTGTGTAGTGAACAGGCGGCAGCCACCATTAGCAGGAAGGAACAACAACGTATAACGCGCCCGCTCAGGCGGCAAATTTGGAAAGGCGAAGTGTTACCAGGGGATCTGACGCACTGGAACGCTTGAAACGGCGCAGCTCGTAATGTCTGGTTCGCGTCAACGCCGCCACGCAATTCCGAGAGACGCTGCCATTCATATAGGGAAACCCCCCGCCCCACCCGGTTACAGAGCCACGTTTACCCGCTCTACAGCTTCCCCCGCGCGTCTCCCGAGCGCTGCGGGAAAAAGCCGCCTCCAGTGCATGTTCCCTTCCCCCACCTCCGCTGCCAAAATCGGAACGACGGCGTGTCGCGCCCGGCCGGTGGCGCTGGCACGTTAGCTTAATTAAGGGCGAGCTTGTTTTCGATCCCGTCGGCCCGCTCAATTAGGCGCAGCCAAGCGTGGACTCCCTCGCCAGCACGGCCGCCGATTACGCAACGCGTGAACGGGAACGAACGCCGTCACGAACAAGCCAACTCGTGCGCGCGCACGCACGCACGGTGGCGGCCGCGTCCGTCTCGGATCCTTAGAAGTTCGAGAGACCCTCGCCGCGAGTTCATGTTGGAGACCGAAGACTCCAGGGGAGCGCTTTATTCCGCAAAGCTGGAAAGTTGAGGTAGCCTGTTGCTTGCAGGGGGAGCGATGCCCGCGTCTCGCTGAGCGGGCAGCGTAGGGAACCTCTCGGCGGCAGGATAAATTGAATGGAATTGGCACGGACGCGGTGCGCGTGCGCGTACCGGCACAACGATGAGTGGCTCGAGCATCGGTCGCCGGCAAATAATTGGACAGCTGCGCCCTGTCGCCCTTTTAATCCGCGAGACTCAGAACTACGTTATCCTCGAGCAACGATGCCACTGTTCCACGTTTATCACGTGATAACTTATCACTGTGCGTTACAAGTTGACCTACGACAAGTTGACAAGTTTAAGCTACGAGTATACGTGCGTTGTTTGTATGTCTAGAGTCACAATTTTCAAACGTGGTGCACCGACAATTAAAAAAAAAAATGGACTTGAAGGCGTAGAGCAACCGACAGAGCGGTGATTTCGCCACCGTGGCCGGAGTTGGGACACCGCCGATCCCGCTCGCCTTTCGCTCCACTGTGGCCTAGTTGTGTTGTAAGTATAATTACTACTAATGGGGAACCATTACATGCCCTATTACGGAGGCACCGAGCGATGCTACTATAAATGACCGAGGGCGCAAAGAGTAAAACACGCCCGTGTTCCTGTCCCTTTGTGCTTTTCGTAAATTGTACGCTTAAATAGTATTAATGAAAAACGCGTCATAAATGCTCGGATTGACGTCATATTCCTTACGGAAGTTCCCGTGAACAAAGTAAATGGCCTTGAAAGCATATTTAGCGCCAGCGAACAAGGACAGAAGGGAGTGAGTGAGTGAGTGAGTAAACTTTTATTTGGTCCAGCAAAACGCGATAAAACGCGCACCCGGCTAATCCCACGACGGGACTGACAGATCTAGCCTGCCGGCCCGATCGCTGGCGCGCAGGATGGCCAGGGAGGACAACACAAATTTCCTTCTGTCCTTGTTCGCTGGCGCTAAATATGCTTTCAAAGCCAGTTTACCAACACGCCAAACAAATGACAATCCTAGATGGCTTTGGAGAGAAAAATTTTGGTACATTTAGGTTTGGCTGGGAATCGAGCCCGGGCCTCCAGGGTGCGAGCTGCGCACGCTTCTCCGAGGCCACGGTGGTACGTGACTCTGGCTCATTAAAGTTGTTTCTAGTGTCAGCGTTATTGGGCACGAGCAGCGAAGCCAATGGGGAGGAAGTGGTGCCACGTCTTGAGTGTATAAAATGATCGCACTGCCTCCCGTGCACCTCACTTGCTCTTCCGATTACATCGATGCTGTCTCTACTGCGATCCACCCTCGACGCCACGTCGTGACTGTATAAAACGAGCCGGTCTGTGGCAGACTCTATATACACAAACACACGAACCAAACCAGGGGAACGAACCTTAATGCACGTCTGAAGCATCAGTCTAAAAGATTTCACCGAAACGCTTATGGTGCTTTCGCATTCCCACACGTAAGTAGTCTTAGGTGTCTCAGCGAATTTTTTATTCCCTACTCGCGCAGTCGGCGCCATCACTAATGGTAGCGGTGATGCTAAAACTGTATAACCATAGGGAAGAGTCGCTTCCCTGACAAAGACGATTTCCCTCGTGGGTTGCACTTAGGCTCCAGCGTCATTCCTGCCTTCGCATTTCATCGCTCTAACAATTTAGGAGGTACTACAGTACCATACAATATTCATTCGTGAGCGGAACAATACGAAACATTGATTCCGCGAAGCAAAGGCAACATTACCCCGCGGTTTAGGCGTACGTACACCCGTAAGCAAAACTGAAGAGTGCACTTGAACGTTCGCAACACCAACTTTGCATAACAGTACCCAGTTTCAAATTACATTCGCAGTTGGGGTAGAAGATCGGCCTTACTGCGGAATTTCTGTTCCGTTAAACGTTTGAAGAATTAAGAACGAAGCACATCCTAGAATTGCGAACTGCGACTTCAACGCAGCTATGGGGAAAAAAAGAAGAGTGCGCTTGTCGCTTTCAGTATACGTGTACTTGAGCTGCCGAGAAAATTTAAAAATTTTCTCGGCAACCACATTTGTTACGCTCTTGCTCGCTAGTGCGCGTAGCATCTCACGCGAGGCGCGCCGGTTGCTATGGCAACACGTGCTTCCTGAGCGCCACACGCACTGAACGTGAGCACCGATACATAAAAGAGCTCACAGTTGATGATTTCATTATGAGCGTCGCAGGGGAAATGAACAAAGTTTCTTCCGCGCTGCGCAGTTTCGATAATCGCAACAAGCGTGCCGGAGACAACGAAAAGTAATTTAACAAAAACAACAACATAACAATAAGGAGCTTAGCGACGCGACTCATTCGAGACGCAGCCTCACCTGCCAGTCGCTGGAGGTTCCGGTCTGAATCCCAAGGAACCGCGCGCGCGCACACACACACACACAGCGAGAGACACACAAACGAACTGCGGGGCGCCCTCTTTTTTCTTTTTTTTCCTCCTGACCGAACCGTCGCGTATTACAGGGTCCCCGCCGCTTGGATATCAGCGGGGATTAATTCCTCACGATGCAGCGCAGTAGCGTAGCGGTGGGCGCGCGGGCCAAGCCCAGCGCCTTAATCCAGCACGACCTCCGCTCCCGCTCGGTTTCTCCCGCGCGGAAACTCCTTTGCCCGACGGGAAGCGCGGGTCCCACTTATTACGCGGTCTGCCTTTGGTGAGAAATCCCTTTCCCCTCTCTCCTTCCCTTTTCTCTCTCTCTCCCTCCTTTCCCGCATTCCTACATTTTTTTTTTTTCCATTTGATCTCTTTCCATTTGATCGCATCACGTTCTGACGCAGCCGAGAAAGAGAAAGCGGCGAACAACAACAAATAACGGGACGAGGAAGGGAAAGGGGTGCGGCTGGCACAGAGCCGCGCCATAATTCGCGCCCTTCTTAATGACAATGCCTGCGCGCGCCGGACTTCGCTTCATCCTCTTCTCGTCCTGCTGATTGCGTCCTGCGCAAGCATCGGTGGAGAACTAATTAGAGGATGATAACAGTCGGTGCCGAGCGGGCACAGAAAAGGAGAAAGGCCTGCTCGCTCCCTGCGGAGCAAGCGAGGGGGAGGGGGTGCGGAGAGGGGAAAGGGAGGCAGACACGACGTCGTCCTTCTATATACTGCATCCTACACTGCCTGCTTGTCGACGAGTGCCGCGCTGTTGTCGCTATATGACGCACGCATGCACGCATCGATAGTGCCGCGCAGGAGCGCTAAATTCTGCCGGTGCGCTTGTGTGTGCGGGACAGTTCGCGAAAGAAAGAAGGAAAGAAAGAAAGCTTCAGCGTCGGGTGACGAAAAAAAGGGCGCGCGGGAATTTGAGCCCGTCACTGGGTGGCAGCAGCCGCCGCCGGCGCCTGTGGCGAAAAGTGCCGGTACTCCGGATCGACGTCGATTACAGGTGTTTTTCTGCAGCCAAGAAATTCCGCCCTTCGGCTCTAGTTGGTGCTGATCCTTCTCTAAGTGACCACCCTCCCACCCTCTTTCCCTATATATTTTTCTTTTATCGGAATTAGTAGAATAACCGGCGAAGAAGGGCCACGCCTCTTTTGCGACTTTAATGAAATAGGTCCACCCACATTGCGCGTGTAGAGTACATGGAATAAATCTTTTTTTTTTAATATTTAGCAATTCATACAATTCTCTGGTTCAGTTACTCCCATCACCGGACGTTTGATCCGCCCATTATCTGTGCGCGCTTGCAAGTCTTACGAGATCCGCTTAAGCGAACGTGCCCTGATTCCTTAATGGACAAGAAACACATCGAGTGAAGGTCCCTTTCGCATTTGGCTGATGACAACGATCTCGGAGGGTATTTCCGGTCAAAGTAAGGACGTAAAACCTGCGTTATAAACGTCGGCGAGTAAATGATCGCTAGGCGAGAATACATTTTATCATTCTATTAACTGGAGACCGCCTTTCTTGCTTTCATTCTTGCTTTCCTTTTTAACAGCCGAGACTTATCCGCCTGAGGGGGTATCTGTCTTTCTCTGTCTCTTTCTGATTGTGTGTATGTGTTTTTTTTTACTTACCTTCTCCGAGAGCCGGAGACACAAAGCCCGAGTGCCCTTTTAGTTATTGATCCTCAAACCCGAGCCCCTATTAATAGCCCCTTTGCGCCGGACTGTCGTGAACACAAGTCGCCTTAATCACGTTGACAGCTTATTACAGTACCTTACGCGGCCGGCGCTCTTTCATGCGGGCCCCTTAATTTGGAATAGTTAGACATATTATATATATATATATATATATATATATATATATATATATATATATATATATATATATATATATATACCAAACCCCACCATTGTTCCCGCTGTTTTTCGCTTTTCCTGAATATTTGAGCGATTTTGGCGCCTTCCTGCTTCCGTGCGTGTGCTTTTTTTTCTTTTTTGAAGTTTACATTGCGCGGGAATGCGAGGGGAATGTATTTCACTGTTTGGTAGAGAGCTACAGCACCTCGGATGCCGGTGAGCTTTATGCGGCTGTTCATCGCCAAAGCGATGCCTGGTGCGCCGGCAGCTCAAATTCGCCACCCCCCCCCATCGAGTTAATTATTTCGATCTAAAATCTCTGAGAATCCTCAGTGATTACCATGTCATTTGAGGATTATGCAAAAGATGGAGTTCTTTGTTTCTTCTTTCTTTTTGTACCTCTCTCCTCTGAGCCGCCCGTATATATAATAGCGGGCGAAAGGAAAAAAAGAAAAAAAAAAAGAAAGAAAAAATATCAGAGCTGCGCCATTGATTCCACAGCGGCTCTTTCTTCTTTTCTTTTTATTTTGTTTCCTTCTTTATTGTTCTTACATTTCATTTACGTTTTTCTTTAGTTCATACGTGCCTGAATATGAAAGAAAGAAAAAACGAGTTTTGAAAATCACTCTTGCGGCACGAAAAAGGCGAATGCCACTGGCGCTGCGATTTTAACGTTTCCGCGAGATGAAGAAAATAATCCCCGATGAATTGAGCGTTCTATCAGCTCGCGACGGGCTTGCTCGCATAGCTTTATGACATGAGAGCTAGAGGAAAACGGCATAATCACAGCTGCGTTTGAGAGAGAGAGAGAGACAAAAAAAAAAGCGGTATATATATAACAGACAGGAAACCCGAATTTGCTAAGTACCTGTGTTATTGCGGAGGATTGATTGAAAGTCGTTGTGATTCTCGCTGTGCATGCCGCAAGCCTTCGCTTTTGAATGAGCTTGACATGAGGTACTCAGACACAAAGACTCTACATTATGGCACGGAAGCTTTATTTGAAGCACGTCCGCCTGCAAATCTAGAAACATACAAAGGTATAACAGGCGTATAAAAAAACCTGTGCAGGAAGCGACTATACTGACGCGACTTGCAAATAGCAAATAGATATGTGCAGTGCAAAACATACAGCCGACGTCAGATTTAACCCGAACAATCTAGACATATCTGTAGTAGTAGCTTAACTGTAACAAACACAAACTATAAGGAACAAATATGAAATGCTTTTCAAGGAAGGTCCATTAAGCTATATAGCGCCCATTCAGTGATCCCCAACCAGAAATTTCTGAAGACGCAAAAAATAGAGTAGGGCATCTTCGGGTTAAGTATGACGGTGACGGTATGTGCTCTTGCGCGTCGTCTGTTGCATTAAGCACACGTTGACGAACTTATGCTAGGACTAGAAAGCTCATTGATAAAGCCTTTGTGTAGACAGCGTCACGATTTTTGGCCGCCGGATTATACATGCACTCGCCAAATGACGGTTTTGTCCTTCGACATTTCAACCGTGCACATCTTTCCTTTTTTCTAGTATTACTTTCTTTGTTCCTTTTTTTTTCAGAAGAGGGGAAGGGGGCATTTTCTCGGTCAATAAAATATGAGAAACAAAGAGGTTTCGCAAAACATACTACGAGCCCCTGCAAACATCATTTGTGCATCGCTATTGCAACTCAAATTTTGGGTGAGAACACATCTCGGAGGCACCTATGACACACAAAAAGACTGGTCAATAAGCTGTTCGAACGAGTGGGAACACAGTACTCATTATTGCAAGGAAAATTAACATTGGTACAATGCGCACATATGTATGGCGCGTCCAATTCAACAAGAACTTTGGACATGTGAGGCATTTTTGTCATTTTGCCAGGCAGCTTTTTGAACGCGTTAAATATGTTGCTGCCTTCTGCAAAACATTTTGCAGAATACATGTACCAACTTGCACATGTACTAACTTTAGTACATGTGCTGTATAAGAAAATGCAGATGCAGCAAGTAAGTGCCGTTAGTTATCGTCACGAGTTGAATATTAACGGATACGTGCGAAACTCTTCCCTTGATATAATAGCTTATCGTTCCGCAGCAGTAACTGCTGCTGCAGCTTTCTGCAATGACGAAAGGCAACAGTTTGTCAGAATAAACAAAATTGTGGCCTTGTGTGCTCGGTCTTTTAATTACTTTCTTTTCGGGCCGTTCCTTCGTGCATCGAGTTCAAATTAAATTCAGGTTCCACCGTGGTATATTCGCTGTGACCTAGAAACTTTGCTTTTGAACAAAGGTTCGCTTTGTCTCGTTCGTTGATCGGTTTAACAGTGAGGAATTGTATTGTAGATTACCTCTACAATCACCTCTGACCGGACAAAAGGTAAGAGGCGCGTTAGCTTGTACAGCGTTTTGCAGTTTCGGTAACTTCTGTAAATCGAGAGTTAGAGAGCAAGTGAGAGAGAACGGGCAGAGAGAGAGAGACCGGGCAGCACCCGAAGAAGCCGAGATGGCCGGCCGTGGGTGAAAAACAAGCACGACAACTGCCGGGCGAATGACCGTGCGTAGCCCACGGCTCTGATTGACCCGCGTAAAAGCAGAGGTGGGCAAAGCGGGGAAAGAGGAGAGTGGATGGAGGAGGAGGAGGAGGACAGGTGAGGCGACAAGTGCCGGTGGGTGCTTGCGGACACAGGGACTCGGTGTGGCAAAACGCGTGCAAGTCATCGCGGCAGCCGGCCCGGTTCATAAGCGAACACGACGGAGGCTGGAAGGTTTGCCCGAGCGCGAACGTCGCTTTGCGGAGTCTAACCTCTGCGACAGAAGGGCCGACTCGTGCGTGCGTGCGTGCGTGCGTGCAGACCTCGCGTACCGCGCGGACCAGGGGAGAGAGAGAGGGGCGGCCATTTCGGGACCCGAAGCGCTCATACGCGAGTATAAACCCCAAAAAAAAGAGAGGCAGACGCGCGAGACCGGCAGGAGAAAGAGACCCTTAGCGTTAAAAAAAAAAAAAAAAAACTCGCTTTGCAAGTCCGCCACTGCGCGCGGGAAAGGGGATGGCGAAGAGGACGGGGAGGGAGGACGTGGCCGGAATAACAATTACCTGGCTGGACTGTCGCGGCCGTTTTGTTCTTTCGTTCTTCTTTTGTCTTCTTTTTTTCCTCATCGCTTATATCGCGGAGAAAGAGGGAAAAGGGGAAGGGTGAGAAGCCACGGATCCTCTGTCTCCGGCTTGTTTTTTTTTTCTTCGATTTGCTCGCATTACTTTCATTGCTCCTGTGTCCTCCTCTCTGCGCAAGAGCGTCGCCGTCGTGAGGTCCGTCACTCTCCCTCCGTTCTCCGAAGAGTCCGCGCGACTCTTCCTCCTCACTTCATCTCTCTCTCTCGTGCCTCCGAACGGACAGTCGACGAGCTATTCTCTCTGTCCTCCGCATCTCGTCGTTTCCGCCGAGCGCGCACGCTTCTCATTTTCCGCGCCGTTTCTGTGCGCGTGTGTGTTGTGTGCACGCTATACAAATGCCCCGTCCCCATCGCCGCCGCCGCCGCCGTTCAAGTCCGCCTTTTCTTTGTTCTATTCGCGACATCCTCGCACGCTTTTCGCATCCCCAACCGCTCCGGACGACACTCCCTCCCCGCTTGCTCTCCCTCCTTCACCCCCACTCTAGTCTTGCTGCTCCTCTCTCCCCTTTCCTTCTTTCCCCGTTGTCCTCCTCCTTGACACGCGCGCGCGCGGACTGCAGCCGGTGCGCGGACGCGAAGAAAACCTTCTCCGCGCCAGTTTCTGTATTCTCCGAAAGTCGGCGAGGATGGGCCAAGCGCTGGCCGGAACAGCAGCAGCAGCAGCAGCAGCAGGTGCTGTTCCTCGCCCGGTTTCTTGGCCCACTACCGCGCCCACCCACCCAACGCCACCGCCGGGCACCGGAAACGCGTGCAGATTAAAACGTGATGGTCGGATTTTTCACTCCCCCCCCCGCCGGCGCAGAAGGCCTTTCGCCTGGACCATAGAGCGAAGAATCCACGGACGGTTTCCAGCGGGTTCCGCCGCTGTCCGGCACAAGGGGACCGGTCACTGCTGTCTGCCGAGGCGTGATTCACGCCTGTATATGCCTCTCTCTCCCTCTCTCTTTCTCCATCGAATCGTTCGCGCATGAGTCTGTTTCCTTTCACCTTGGCGCTCGGCGTTTCCACACGCGATCCTTTGGGAACACGACGAACGTGATTTAAAGGGACATCAAATAGGAAGGCTAGGTCTATTTAGACTGATTGAGTATTCTTTCGGAACGTTGTTTTCGTTAATTTTGCGGTAATATGCCAATTATTATAAGAGAAAACAAACACCGCATTTTCTTTTTTTCTTTTTGATGTCGTGCCTGAACGTCAGCGCTGGAGCGTCAGTGTGGTGTAAGAGATTTCCAAGTACCTTCTAGCGCTTGGGCTGCTCTGGCTCACTAAAGGATCTTGGACCTTTGAACTTCTGTCTTTGGTTCTCTTATAGTGCAATGTAATACAGATTTACCGATAAAGAAGAAAGATCTTCACTACGCCCGAGTACACGCGGCGAAAATTTATGACGTCACGTCGAGATGGCGAGGAAAGTTCAAGGCGGCGTCACCATACGTCTTCCGTTCTTGCGTCTTTTCTGGCTCGCCAAGCCCTTTCTCACAGATATGTGGCTCTTTTTTCCTTTTCTTGTTACTTTTTTATATCATAGAAGGGTAATATTAATTTACTAATACAGTTGACATTATTTTTCTTTTTAGTGTCCCTTTAACCGCCATTTCCGTCCATGTCAAAATATCTACGTTTAATGCGTCTACGTTTAATTCAGTGGAGCGAAATCGCTGCATTTAGGCTCACAGAGGCTATATCAGCTAAAAATTGCAAGTCGTCGCCTCAAATATCTCATATAACCGAACGAGCGATATTGTGATTCGTGGGGCTTTAGTGCAGTTGTGACAGGTTCTATATATACAAAACAAGAAGTTATGGTAAAATTTGCAAGCGTAGACGCCATGCGTCCAATCCTGACGACAGCCATATTAATATCGAAGGCGCCGGCCAACGGCAAATAACGCTTAGAACGAAAAGTTTTGAGAATTGGGCCCCAGATTAAATTGTTTTCTTCCTATTACATTTCATGCAAGCAACACTGTGTTCTATCGCGTGCGATTATCGCGATATATATATATATATATATATATATATATATATATATATATATATATATATATATATATATATATATATATATATATATATATATATATATATATATATATGGACTTTCAACTTGAGTTCTTTCCAATTACCGTTGTTAATGATTTGTGGACTGCTTTAATAATTGTACGTTTGTTTTTCTTGCTTAGCTTGTGTCCTGCAGGCTCAATTTTTACCCCGCACAGGCTTATCGGTCCAGTTATCTTGTTCACTACCATCAGCTGAATGCATCAATAGAAAAAAAAAACAATCTCGAATTTCGTTTGAAGCCCTGGTCTCTCCACGATCTGGGTCACCCACATCCAAGGAGAACGCGTAAATCACATTTTTTGTTTTTCTGCGGGTCGGCGAGGCGTAACGGATTTTACCGTCGTCGCTTACGGTTGGTTAGCTGCGGGATTAAGCGGCGGAGTGTCGTGTAAGCACCCGCTATGTGTGACGATAGTAATCGTGATCTCTGAGATATAGCGCGCTCGCGGTGATTCCTCATTAACCTGACCACTTTTGTCAGGCGAGTAATCTCTGCTAAGTACCTCTCCTAATTGCCTTCGCTGTTTACTCCATGGTTCCGAGTGCGAACGAAGATTGAGCACTTTGTTTCCAGAAAAAGGAAGACAGATAAAAGCAAAAATAATACTCAGAGAGAAGGGTGAAAAGACCTGGATAAAGATGGGGACAATCAAGCCCATTCGAGACAAAGAGCGCTCGAGAGCCGCGTCGCGTGAATAGAAGGATTTATTTGTCTGTTCTGACGTCAAAACGGGCTTGTTGGTAATTCGTATTCGTTTTTTGTTTCTTGCTTGCTTCGTAGGCGACACACAGTGGCAATAGAACGAACGCTGGTGTCGTCTGTTTCTTTCCCACGCCCGGTGTGTCGTCTGCACAGTAGAATAGTGCAGACGGCGCAGCTCACTGGCAATATTTCTTTACTGTCTTCAAACGTGTGTAAAGAGATGTTGGCACCTATAGTACAAGCGTCGGCTGCTCCTTTGCTTTGACTTGCAATAAATAAAATTGCAACACGCTGGGAAGAATTTAATGATACAGAGAACACTTCAACACGAGTTCCCTCAAGTAGTTCACAAGTCGTAACGTATTAGTGACAGGTTCACAAGCCCAAGGCAGCTCTTGTTTAAAAGAAAAAGAAGAAATGGAAGAATTTATTTCATTAAAGTGACGCACATTGGCATAAGACCTATAGACAACGTTGCAGCGTGTCTAACACCTTGACCTTTCATTAATAAGTAAACCCCACGATTAAATATCAGACCTCCCAAAAAGAGTTTCAAACGCCCTCGTTAGAGAACAGTCAACCTCATGGGTCTACTTAAAAGGATCATTTATAAACTGCAAAGTTCATCACTAATATGCACTGTTCCCATACCATCGTTAAGTAACAGCATCGCGCTTTAGTTTTATTCGTTACTTTCTCTTATCTACATATATATTTTTTGCTCAACTCATACAGACAGACTCGCAGGCATTTTAATTACAGAAAGAGTCGAACGCAGATTTGAGCAAGCTTTCTTACGACAGCTTTCGGAGTCAAACTGAAAGACCGCGGAAACAAAATCACGACACAACCTAACGTTGAGAGACTTATACTCCCGCTTCTATAATGAAAAGCGGGGCACATCTTAGTCAATTTGATTGGAGCGCACGAATAACGTGTAGAGCCATTATCATGGGGCGCCGTTTCTTTTTTTATTTCAACCTTTTTTTTACCCAAACTCTTCCACGCACTCAAGCCGGCCACGCAGGATGTCATGTTCCATAAACGGCAACAACCGCGCGCGTAACGCGTGCGAGCGCATAAAAGCGCGCTTTTGTTTTGTAACCCTTCCGCCGCGCTAACCTTTCGCGTTCCTCCTCCTCTTTTTACCCTTTCTTCCTTTATCAGAGGATGACAAATTGACAACGCCCACTACGTCGATTAATTCTGCACTCGCGAGATCACGCTCGCGTCGAGGCGCATTACAGATTGCGCCCGAACCGAGTGTCAGGAGAGGGAAAAAAAGGAGGAGGAGAAATAAAAAAAAGGGGGGGGAACGCAGTGACATCAAGAAGCCCCTATAGTAGAGAGAGCTGCCTTGTTAGTGTAGCCACGAACCAAAGAAAGCGCACATTGCTGGAGAACCGGCTTTGTTTGTGTAGCAATTCACGGGTGCTCGCCTTGTCTCTCTTTCTGTCTCTATCTTCTTTTATGTTCTTGGTGCGACCTGAAAGAGCTGTTGCGAACAAAGGACCGAACTACTAAGTGCGCGGGCCCCGGAATGAGTAATTATTCGACAGGACCCACCCGTTCCTCCAACTCGCAGCTTGTTCGTACCACTGACATCTCCGCGGTACATGTATAGACTTGCTCGTGTTTCTTGAGAATCGGGCCATTCAGCGTACAGCGTGTTTTCAATGAGCGAGCCTGATCAGAGACGTTTGAAAAGTAACATATATAGGACAAGAAAACCTGGTCAGGCGCCGGGTATAGAAAGAGTTGCGCACATGGTCACAGCCGGAACCTGAGTTGAACTCGCGTCCACGCACGTATACCGCGACGTTTCTTAGCACGAAGTATGACGAATGATGTGGGAAGGCACATTTTTGAAGGCTTGCGACTCGGCTTCCGTCTGAATAATTTCACGTCCCCTCCCGTGTGAGAAGTCGTGTACCGTTTTCCAGTCATCCCATGAATCATCCCGAAATGTAAAATTTGTCCGCGTATCGCACTTACATCGTTCTTTCTTATTCTCTCATTTATTGTCAGTGCCTTTACTCTTTGCGTCTGTAATGCAGCACGGCGCAGTTCATACTCGGCGTCCTTTTTTTCTCTCTCACGCGTAGTTTCCAATCTGTCACATCATCTACTGAAATCGAAGTCCTCGCTCTGCCTCCCTCGCCTAAAGGTGTCATCTAGAAATCGCCCGCGCTTGCACAATCGCGTCGCGTCGGCTTATCACTCTTGTCTGCGCTGCCTTTGTAATCTCCGGGCCAAAGCGCAATCGGGGCGGTGCGTCAGGAGCACCCATTAAAGGCTATTCTCTGCCAAAGCAGACCTGTGGAAGAAAAGAAAGAACAGGAGGAACGGTCACTGCAGTACCATCGGTCCATCGGGCGACGCTCACATTGTATATCTCCGCCCGCCGATGGACCCACGTCTCCGTTCGAGAGGGGGCGAACTTCGCAATCCTGTAGGAGCGCTCTTTTTTTCCAGCCCTGCCCGCGGCTTCAGCGCCGAGCCGTGCAGTTCACGATCGCCGTGTCTCTCTCTGTCTCCTCGCCACCGCATCGCGCTCGCCATCAGTCATCGCTACCAGCGCGGTCCGCGAAGGAAACTTGCGACAGTGTGTACTAACCAGCGTCGAATCGAGCTGGCGCCCTGTCGCAGACACGCTGTCCAGGGCCCGGTCCCGACGACGACACCCCATCGCAAGCGACCACGCCCCCACGGTCCACTCTCTGTCCATCGCTTCGCTCCCTCGTCCTCTTTCTCCTCCTCGTTCACATCCTCGTCAGTGGTCCCGCCGCCTCCGTTCCTTGACGCACGAACAAAAGTTGAAAAAGAAAAAAAGAGATAAAGTGCGCGTACTAGAAAAGGAACAAGCTTGCTGGCTCCTATTCATCTCGGCGCTTCTACGCTTCCCTGGTCACTGTCTTCCAGTCCTTCTTGCAGTTCGTTTTTTGACGGGACCACCGTGCCTTCAATGCGCCGCCTCTTCTTCTTCTTCTTCTTCTTCTTCTTTGTGCTTATTTTCTACAATTCTTAAGGTTGCGCGCAGGATATTTCCGCCGCTATGTTTTATATTTTTGTTTTTCGCCAGTTTTACTCGACATTTTATTTTAATTCTTTTTTCATTATTGCACTGGATCGCTGGCCATTCCGGGCGAGTGAATTCCCAGATTCTATAAAAGAGGGCCTGCCTCGCCGTTTCCCTACTGCGAACCGAAAATGACAAGTGGTCGCTTGTGATAAACCTCTCTTTCTCTCTCTCTCTCTCTTTTTCTCTCCTGAACGACGACGTCCTTTTGTGCTCGCCTAGCTTTCCGCTTTCGGTATACTTTCTAGTTTGAGCGAAAGACTTAAATGCGGGGACAAAACAATATATATATATATATATATATATATATATATATATATATATATATATATATATGTTCGTAGGAAAAAAAGCATTTAAACACAGCTTGGATTTGGCAGCTCGCCCTTATCAAAAAGTAACGAGTGAAGAAATTAATGAGTGAGTGCGGTCCAGTAGAGACGTCACACGGAGATGGGGAAAAAAAAATATGAATTTGCGTTAAGGTCGTCGTGAAAGCCGGTGCCTTGGGAAATGTACTTTTTCCTCTTCTACAGGCGCGACAAAGAGAAAGGATCTAGCTTCTGGGCTGTAGAATTTTGCGTCGTTTTTTTTTTGACGACCATTTCGATCACGCAGTACTTTACAGTCTTTAGATTTCTTGGTAGAAAACGCAGAAACTGCGCATCTCCATCGTCGGCTTATCATAAAATTCATATCCGAAACTACGCGCTTTGGCAGGTCTGAATTTGTGACCTCATTCTTTCTTTCTTCTTTTTTTTTTTTTGTCCTGTTCGCGCTCCGCCAGTGACCTACAGAGTCATCTATGGCGGCCACAGCGCTAGAGCTGGATTCACACAACGAGACTTATCGCTTGATCATTTCGCAGACAAGTGCGACAAACATATGATAAAAAAATCGGAACCCGCAACACTTCCAGGCATAGGTTGGCCCACTGAATCTTGAGTGCACTAATGGGCACTCCCTCGTACTCATTTCAAAGGCGTGAGTGCGAGTGAGTGTGAGTGGGAGGGAGTATGAACAGGGTGAGTGCTTGTGAGTGAGTGCAGGTAACTGCGTACGTGAGTGAGTGAGTGTGAGTGGAGGTGAGCGTGAACCTGGCGGTTTGCTGAGACTGTAAATGTAGGTGAGTGGCTGAGCTGAAAATAATGTCGCAGACAACTGAGAACCACGATTCGACAGCACTGAACATCATCATGCTCATCCGCAGATTGAACTGTTGACCCGATCCCTTCGTGCGAGTCCAGTTTAACCTGCGTCCACACTTATGCGTGCGAGTCGACATCAGTTGGAACCAACAGCCTAATATTGACGCCACATAACAGTCTTTTCAACACGTCGTTACATGTCTACTACAATTCTCGTGGACTACAAATATTTTTTTTTTCAAAGCAACGTTTAGGGTCGTTCTTGCTTGTAAGAAATGCGTGCCCCTGAAAATATTTCATCGAAGGACCGACTATGCCGCAAGAACATCAGGACTAAGCATCAGCTTATAGGAAACTTGAAGAAACCAAGCAAAGAAAATCAACAAAGGCAGGAAGGAAATTAGGCTCGAAGGAATAACACTTGGCTCGTGTCAAGCGTCGCATACGCCACGTTTTCTCTTTACGGTCAGAAAGCATTCGCAGCAGAAGAACGTCCAATCAAGGCGCATATTACGACCACGTCTGCTCAGCAGAGCCAAAAAGAACATTCCCCGGCCCGAACGTTGTCGCCATTCCGCAGCGAGCGAGGTTGAAGAGAAGCTACAAGTACTAAAACCAAGGTACGTCAGTGGCAATCAGCGTGGGGCGCTATAAAGACAGCAGAAAAGCTCACCTGAGCAGAGTAAACGGGCTCTTTTTGGGAGGCGAAGCGTTTCGGCACCCCTATAGCGACTCCAATGACCTGTCATCGCGAAGGCGGTCCCCCCTCCCCCCTCCACCCGCCCCCCATGGAAGCTAACTGCCTGCCAGAACTTCTCACGCGCAAGCTTTTCTTCTGCTTCGCCTACTCATTGGTGGCGAAAAACGCGCACGCGTGCTCGTCAAAGCTATAGCTTCTCCGCTCCCATTTTCAAGTGTTTTTCTACTTTTTTCTACTTTCTTGTTCGGCCAGGACTCACCGGTTGGTGCTCCTGTCTATATACACGACCTACAAGCAAAAGGCAAATATTTGCCTTCGTTTAACACGCTTTCCTTCTTTTTTTTTTCTTTCATTCATCTCTAGTTTTCTTTTCTGGGACTTCGCCGGCGCGCGAACGGCGGTTCTTTGCGTTTGCTCTCGTCCGCGCGCGCAGTATTAGGACTTATATTACGCCCAACAGCGCATGCGACGGGCAGCACGTTCATCCGGAACGGCTTCGAGAACGCTTCGACGAACACGCGGCGCGGGAACCCGTTTTCATCGACGCCTAACTTTCTCTCTGCAGCCTCCGTTCCGTCGCTGCTAGCGAAAAGAGCGAGGTCCCCCCTACCGTGGCTGGTCGTTCCACGCTTGCCATTAAGTACTTGACGAGCGAGGACCTTGGCAACGAGAAGTCCTGCTCATTGACGTTGACATTGTATCGGCCGCTGTTGTACTGTGTGCTTTATGTTCCTGCCGCTTAATTGATGAGATGCAGAACGGCAGTCAACGCAGTCGTGTGTTGACATCAGGAGACGTCATATCTGACCTGCTGTATACTGTATGGGCTATCCTGAAAAACAACGCGGTTGCAGACACATGCGGGCCCGAGACGGTTATTATGATTGTCTCGAACTTATCGGTAAGAGCGATGATTTTGGAGGAGTGAGCCTCTAGCACACGAACTGAGTCGATTCACAGGAGCACGAATTAGCGATAGCGCTCGGCCTGTTGCTTGGCCCGTTCTTTCCGCACGAATGCCGCCAATGCTCACTTGCCGTGTCTTTGTGTTTAGGCACGCCAAAGCCACCTAGATATCGGAAGTCATATACACGCTTCTGTATGACGTCATGCTACTCGGGCCGGCAAAGGATCAATGGGAGTGCGGCCGATAAAAGCCGCGGTGATTTTGACCTCACCGCTTTGGTAGCGCCGGTCCTGGCTATAGAAATTGCTGCCTTATCACTATGGCAACATAAAGCAGAGTGCACAGGCCTAGGTATATCTAGCAGGCGTCGGTAATACCCGTCATTTAACCCGCACTCCTTACGTGTACCGCGCTGGCAGATGGCAACAAAGTTCGAGATTAAGTACACTTGCTCCAAATGCGGATGCCACATTAAAAGGATTCTGGTGCTTGTTATTGAAATCTTTCCACAACCGTTATCGGTGCTGCATTTGTGCGCGTGTGTGAGCTGCTTTTGTTCTTCTAGTGTTCTACCCAGGTTTTAATGCAATTCTCCCTCCCTCCCTCCCTCCCTACGTACCTACGTACCTGCCTACTTACCTACCTACCTTACGCCAACCCAGTGACTCATGTTGTCTACGTATACTTGTGCGGCTAAGTATGTGCTCCTGGTCGAGATGCCGTCAATGTCGTTCCATTGTCGTCATTCCAGCCTCGTGATCATACACTCGTCATGCCATCGTACTCACCCCTTCTATCTCGACCCAGTCAGCCAAGGTGTCTACTAGCTTGGGCCAGTAGGCATGAGCTCCTGGTCTCGATGCCGTTTCGTGGTCGTTGCATGCATCGTCCTCATTCCATCTTTGTCGGTCGACACTCATCATGCCGTCGTCATCACGCCATCTTCGTCGTACAGTCATCATGCAATCGTTGTCACACCGCCATGCTGCTGCCGTCGTTGTCGTTCAATCGTCGTCATTTCAGCGTCGTGACGACTCTCGTCATGCCGTCGACGTCACGCCTTCTACTCCGACCCATTGGTCCAAATAACTCGGGTGAATAGTCGCTTGTTTGGGGTCGTGATGCCGTCGTACTGCGCTATAAGCACACGGACAACAGTAGTAGAAGTTGACAGGATGCGCGACTTCTACTTCTGTTGTCCGTGTGCTTACAGTTCAGTACCCCCTTTATTACTAGATGAACTTTTCCCAACTATAGCCCAACTTTCCGCTCTACTTCAGGATAAAGGTTTGTCGCTACATTGCTTGATTGCTATTCGCATTACCGCCTACAGTCATCGTGAGATGGGTTCTGCCGTAATTTCCCCCCCTTTTTTTGAAACACTCCTTGTTTGATCTGTCTCTGCTACAACAATGTTTACCATTCCTGGTCCGTTATAGCATAAAGAAGTAGAGAAATCCCGATTAGCAGTGAGAGCAGCCATTTGCGAAATTGAAATGCAGCCAGACACAGGCGAATCAAGTGAGGAGACAATGTGCGGAGATTGCACGAACAAAAAAATCAAAACTGAAGCGCCTTCGGATGCGAACTACTCAGTACGGAGCTCCAAGCACTTGCGCAGAAACGACCGTTTCTGGAACCGTCTCTCTCTCTCTTTCTTTCGCTCCCCCGCAAGGGGCTCTTTAAGTGCATCCACTTCTTCACAAGGTCAAATGAAAAGTGCATTAAGGATTTCGGAGGACAGACAACGCGGCTACATACGGTTGGCGAGAGGATAAATACATTCTTGCGTAATGCGGAACGGGCAAAAAGGCCGCCTTACTGCATTAGAAAGGACTAGAGCCGCGCTATAATCCGATATTCTCCCTGTCGTCATCGCGTTCAAGTATGCCTAATGCGTTCCGATCTTAAAACAAAAGGGTGAATTCGAGCATGGTCGCAAGAATGGCGCTGTCCTTTCTCGATAAAAGCAGCTGTCACAGCACCGCCAGTAAAGCGCCGAATAAAACGGTTGGCAAAGTAAACCAGAAGTCTGCGCATTCTACAAGAGAGCTATAGAATGAACAGTCTTTCCCGCGAAGTTTGCCTCCCCACATTCGCTACGACTCGTCTGGTTCGTAAATGGATTCCTTGTAAGTGCGCTTTTACGCAAGCATGAAAAACAAAGTAGCCGTGTCAACAAATTCGGCGCGCTATGGCACATGTGCAGTCTATTCGCCTGACGAGAGAGAGAGAGAGAGTGAGAGAGAGAGAGAGAGAGGAGGAGGAGGAGGAGGAGGAGGAGTCAAAAAGGGGAGGACGGACAGGAAGGAAATAAAAGAGGACGAAAACACCAGTTCCTGCAGTGAGCTCCAATTTGATCTCAATCTAAGAACCAAATAAGGCAAGTATTTACGGACGCTGATGAAATGCTCACTAGTTTCCAGCGTCAGAATGGTCGCACAACTTTTCGAGCTCAGACCGACCTAACCAAACGATAATTGCTGTTTCGAAGCTTACATAGACGTATTGCAGCTTAAGCGTCCACCGATAATTATTTTACACTCGCACTGTTCGCGCTCGCATGGAGAGTCACCAGTGTAAAAACACCAGTATGAGTTGTTTTACTTTCTCATCTTACATTGGCAGCTTTGACGTACCATGATTACCTTGGTAGCTACGTGAAGCACTTCGAAGTTTTGTCGCATGTGATTGGGTGCGGTTGTCGAAATACAGACGGCAAATGCGAAGCCGCGCTGGCACAGCAGCCTCTTGTGCTCTTCGCAACAGGTCGACTAATGGACTTGCATCGTAACGGTATAGTCCCAAAACACGCAAAGCGTATTTCGGGGCTACCAGGCATCGGAATTCAGAATTACCGGTCCTTGCAGCTTTCTTTCTTCATTAGTGGAGTGAATATCGGCAGACTAATGAGAAGATCATGGTATTAATCTAACTGAAAGAGTAAAAAAAAAAGAAAGCCGTAAGGAATTACAAGCTATTTCGGAAGCAAATACAAGACACAAGAATCTGTATACAGCTGTCAAAGCGTTAAAAGCCCTTTATGCACATAGACATCCTCATTAAGCAGCACTAAGCATCTTAGTTGAAATCAAGAAAAAGAAATGGGGGGCATGGGCAGGACATGTAATGAGGAGGGAAGATAAGCGATGGTCATTAAGGGTTACGGACTGGATTCCGAGGGAAAGGAAGCGTAGCAGGAGGTGGCAGGAAGTTAGGTGGGCGGATGAGATTAAGAAGTTTGCAGGGACAACATGGCCACAATTAGTCCATGACCGGGGTAGTTGGAGAAGTATGGGAGAGGCCTTTGTACTGCAGTGGGCGTAATCAGGCTGATGGCGATGATGATGATGATGATGAAGCATCGTAATTAAGTTTAAAAAAGATTGCCGCAGGTCGGCGCGCTATTACAGTTACTCTTTAATTAATCTGTGTCCATGACAGCTGTGGGTGGTTTGGCATCGCTGTGTTCAGGGGACGTTAGTCGTCTGCGCCGTGTTGTGACTTAGGGTGTAGGAAGGACTGCAGAACAGAACAAAAACATGGCGCTTTGAGCGCTTGTTCCCCCAATTCGGCACCTCGTGTACAGTGACTCGTGTTGCTGCGCGTCGTTCTTTCCATGTCAGTAAACGGATAACGCTCAATATGCCGCTGAAAAGTTGTTGTTGTTGCACAGCGCCGCATATCGTTTACAGCGCACATAGCGCGTAAAGCGTGGACGCACAGTGTATAAAGAGGCTTCGCCTATACAAGTCGTTCAGGAGGTAGCGTGAAGACGGGCGTCGTTGTTTTGTTTGTTTCTCTCTTTCTCTTTCTCTCTCCTCTTGTCTGTGACTCCTACTTTTGCACTACGAAAGAGGAAACGGGTGCCAGACGCACGATCCCTCGCAGCAGAAGTTGCGCTGGAGGAAAAAGTTAACGGAGCTTAACCAGTGCCACCATCTGCCAGCCCGTCTCTCGCTCGTTACCTCGCCTTCTGGACGACCGGTGCAGACTTGACTGCGCCGCTTCCCCACCGTGCGCGCTGGCTTCGCGGCGAAGCGGCTCTTTCTTTGGCAACGGTCCGTCGCACCCGAGAGGCAGGCCGATCGCGATGGAAGATCGCCCCCACGCTCGCTTCATTAGGCTTATGGCTTCGAACTGGGCTGGCTGCCGCCGACGCGCCATTGAGCGGCGCGTCGTTTCGGGACTCCTCCGCGTTCGGGCGTCCGCGTTCGCGCCAGGTCGAGTGTCCGTCCCGTCGGCGAGTAGCTGAAGTCGTGAGGCCGGAGCGTTCCCCGAATACAGCGTCGTCGTATTATGTACGGAGTTCGAGAGGCCAACGAGCCGAAAGTTGCAGCTGGAAGCAGCCGGTCTGGACGTAAAAAAAGAAAAGATAACAGAAGCAAGAAACGGAAGGAACGAAAGGAAAAGAACGGAAAGGGGAGCCTGGCGTAAACGTCGTGACAGCCATCAATGCGGGCGCACCGCTTGGTCCGATGCCGCCGTTGCTCGAGCAGGTGCTTATTGCCGAAACTGCAGCCGGCCCGCGCGGCACCGCCCTCGTGTATACGGCGTGTGCAGTGTGCAGTGCTCGCGGCGTGAGGGACCGACTCTGGCGACAGGCAGCCGCGGTGTCCTGTCGGAAGCGGCCGCGAGAGATGACTAACGAGTTAAAGGCGCGGGAGCGGCGTTTCGCACGTCGTCGCGCCAGATGAGGTCAGACGGCGCTTAAAGCGATCGTCAAAATCAAGACGGAAGGCTCGGCTCAAGTTTCTCGTCAACCCCAGGTGTCGCGCGCTTTTCTCGGTGTTCTTGGCGGCCGTGCGTCGTGCGGCTGAAGGACGGCTGCTCTTGTAGGTGTATACAAAGCGGCGAGAAGAGCGTAGTGCATTGTCACGAAATGCAGTCATGCGCTGCGTATCATCATTCGCGACAAAATTACAAACCAATCAAACAAACCAAATTACTACAAACCAATCATTGGCGACAAAATTGCAGTTGCCGACGGATCTTGGGGGACACGCACTCTCTACCGGAACACCTGTACCAATGTTTACGAGATGTCTTGTGCGCTGTAGTCTTAGGGCTAGCTTTATATGAAGCGCAGGTGCTGTCCAATTAAGTAGATTCCGCCAGCGAATAACAAAGAAGTTCTTACGAAAAAAAAAGAAAGTGCATTTGATCTATTGTTTCTCTGGACAAGTGCGAGAAGGTCTCAACAATGACATAACAGTTTCGTTGGAAGAAACGAAATTCGAGCGACGGAGGCAGACATTGCGCAAACAATTTAAACGCAGCTCCAGTCAGATGCAGAAACTTGGAAGCGTATTTGCTTTGAATTGAAAAATGTTGCTCGGGCCGCACTATATATCTCAGAAACCTGCTAAGGACTGCGTCGTAGGTGCGTGCGCGAGAACGGAAGAGCCAAGTAAAAAAGAAAAAAGTGAAAAGATACAAAACTAAGGGCATCGCAAACACTAGGGCTCGCTGCGCTGTGCCCTCGACATCTCGTTTCCGAGACTTCACGCGGTCATTGCGATTGTCCTTTACGACTGTGCCGGCCGGACCCGAGGACCAGTGCGACAATACTATAGCCGGGGGGGACCTGTTATGCAAAAGACTCGGCCATTCAGCCCTGACCCCTAGAGCGTCTCTCTGCTCGCAGAGATAACAGCACGTGAGGGCAGCAGTCGCGTAGCACACTGCTCCTCCCTCTGCTGTGAAACGAGAGAGAGAGAGAGAGGGGGGGGTTGCTGGGGTTATGCCCGCGCTCGACGAAATTACTGCCGACGAGAGAAAAGAAGCCCGAGTACAGGTCGCGTATGCGCGTCGCTTTTGTCTCAACGCGATGAGGCACTGCTGGCTGCGGCCCGTCGCGTCTCGTGAATAGACACCGAGGACACCTGTCCGTGGGTTCCAGCGGGGACGCGTTCCCCGATGCCCAATTGGCGTGTCGCCGATTTCCTTTCACGGCGACCACTCGAGCGCGTCTCCGGCGTCACGCTCGCGCTGACGTCTGGCGGCTGATCCGCACGCCCCGTCGCGAGCAGAGAGACCATAGAGAAAGCGCGCTTAGAAAAGAAAAAAAAAGCACGCATTTACCCTCTCGCCTGGCCGTCCCTTTTCTTCCTTTTATTATTTTAGTAGTTTTGTTTAACCTTTATCCAAGCCAATCCAGCAGCGGCTGGCCTCTTCGGTCTTCCCACGCGGTTGTGTGGCTCGACGCGGTATACGCGCGGGAGCAGACGAACGTTCATCATCCCGAGCCAGCCGAGCTGTCGCGTCTGCGTCATCTCGCCGCTGTAAATCGAAGCTTCGGACGCGCACAACAAAGTTGAGGCTCGGGCTCCATCGCTGGACCGACCGGCGGCGTCGTTCGGGACCCTGGGCCGAAAAAAAGCACTGTCGTTCCTCGGGCGTTTGGCTCTTCATTGCCTCTGTTCCTAAAGCAGTGTATACATACATACGCAGGCGCGGCACCTACGTGGAAGACAGACACGGCTGTCTCTCTTCCTCGTTTCTTTTTTTTTTCTTTTTTTCTTCCTGACACAAGCGTTCTCCCGGGACCTGCACTCGGTGTGTATAGGGGTCGGTTGTTTATCTCGGTTGAGGAGGACCGTTTTCTTGCTGTTGATGTCGCTGTCGTTTGGCTTCCTGGCGCTGCCGCCGCCGCACTGCTAGAGAGCCGAGTCTTTTTCGGCTTGTTGGCCCGGGCGCGCTCCTCCTCGGCCGAGCCCCGAGTTCCACTCGAACGCATCGCGCATTTATTAACGCGTGGACGCGCGGGACCGTTCGGATGTGGCCCGAGGCACCGTTACGTCGCCAACCGGGCGTGCGAATGCTCCGTGATGGTGTTTCTTTTATCGTTGTTTTCCTGTTTTGTTTTGTTTTCTTCTTTCGCGCCGGTCTTGCCCGAGTGAGAGCGTTCGCAAGTGGGCGGCGAACCCGCCGCTTTTTCGGTAGCACTCTCTTCACGATGCAGTGATTCGTGTTATTTTCCCATATTTTCCTTCATATATATATATATATATATATATATATATATATCATCTGGCAAAACGTAGCGAGGCTCCTTACCACCGACTTCGAAATTGATGCGTTAAACTGCATCGCTATGCGCTGTCGACGGGCACTGCTGGAGCTGCTCCTTCCTTCCTGCCTGCGTGTTTTTTTTTTTGAACTAAAAAAGAAATTATTTGAAAAGGGAGGAATGACACGTAGATTTATTTCCGAAAGGAGGAAACGATGGAGTGACTGTCGCTTCCGGAACAAGATACAGCCTACTGCTTTCCACTCTAGAACGGGAGCGAGAGAGATAGATGAAAATACGAAGAATGTGCAAAAAATCGGAGGGATGGGAAAGCGAGCGTGCAAGCGTGTCGTGAACGTTAATACTTCAGACACGTTTATAAATGTCCAAAATAAACCGGCGTCATGAAGCAGCAAAATAGATAATGCAAGAAATGAAAAGGAAAAAAAAATAGAAGAGAGGAAAGATGGTAACCTACGAGCGATTCTGGAGGGTTGCATGAAATTTAGATGTCCCAAGTGACGGTCTCACACTCAACTATAGTAAACGGGTCATTCATTTTCGGGCCTGTGCTCAGACGCGGTGAGAAACGCAGCCAGGCCTGTTCGTAGGCGCAGCGAGTTATCCAGATACCCAATCAGCATTCCGCGTGCGAAAGCGTCTTTATTAGCGTATTATTATTATTATTATTATTATTATTATTATTATTATTATTATTATTATTATTATTATTATTATTATTATTATTATTATTATTATTATTATTTCAGCAAATTTTTATATATTTGATATTTCCCCTAAATGTGAACAGGTAGCTGGTGACCTACTCTTTCCAACTTCTCCAAATGCACACCCTTTGATCCCGCACCTGCCAATTTGCCTGCTGAGCTTCTTGCACTGCCCCTACAAGATGTTCAACCAGTACCGACTCGCCCAAATGTCGATCCTTCTATTTGCCTGTACCGTGCAATAATTTTACCGCCGGTCGGACAACACATCTGCGTTCCGCGATTTCGACCTCTTCGTGATGCTGAAAATCATGTCGAGTCATCCGACGTTCGAATTACCCGCCGCCGTGGGTTAGCGGCTTTGGTGTTGCCGCAACTAAACACGAGGTCACGGGACCAAATCCCGGCCACGGAGGCCGCATTTCGATGGGGGCGAAATGCAAACACACTCGGGGCCCACCGTGCATTGGGGGCACAGTAGAGATTGGGGGGCTCGGTGGTCAGAATCAATCCGGACTACCCCGCTACGAGCTCTGCCTCGTAATCTAATCGCGGTTTTGTCACGTAAAACGCCAGAATTCAATTCAATGTCCGAATGAATAAAATTACTTCGAGAGTTGCCACAGGAATAAATGTATTTTTTTTACTATGATACAACTGATTGACGCAGATCGTAAATGTATATCACGTTGAGGCAAGCGTGCACAACTGAGAGAGCTAACATGAACTGTAAGCCGTTGCCTCACTACCTTCGGGCTCCAAGAACAGTTCTATTAATCTTTCGTCGTGCTTCCGTTTCACTTCGAACTCGACTCTACCGCAACTTCCACACACACACACACACACACACACACATATATATATATATATATATATATATATATATATATATATATATATATATATATATATATATATATATATATAATTTGGCCCGAAAGGAGTTCGAAAGGATAGCTTGGCCAAACGTTAGCTCATGTTTTTCTCTTTAGAACCCTCGATGGGGTAAACAGTTCAATCCACTTTCTGACAGGAGAAAGAGACAAAGAAGAAAAAAGAAAGTCGGGCAGGTTACCCAAGGCCGTGCCCGGTTGGGCAACTACACTTGGGCTGTTAAATCTCCTCATGTCTTGTTAATCTCCTCACCTCAGCGCACTGTTAAATTTCATAAACGCTTTGCGCCTTTCGATTATTCGCTAAGACAAAGTAAAGGATGTCAGAGATGCCGATGCAACGTTTCTGCGTACTGTAGTGTGCCCGCAAGCGCTTCCCCCAAACCCAGCCTGCACTCCTCTACTCCCCACCGAACATACGTATGTAGTTCACAAAACTTTCTCAAGTCCTCTATGGCTTGTACAAGCACTCACTAATAACAGCTCCTCTCTAATTGGAAAGGAAAATAGTCGTACGGTGTGTAGCCTGTTGGCGACAATGAGACGTTTGCGCACCTTCTCTGCCGCTGTTCTCGCTTGAATGGGCAAAGAAGGGTGTTCTCCACCACGGTTGACACACTCGGCAACGGTGCCCTGCAGGAAGACAAGATTCTTGGCTCAGACACCAACCACGACACGAAATATGGCTGTGAAAGCACCGTTGTCTTTTTTTTTCTTTCTTTCTTTCTTTCTTTCTTTCTTTCTTTCGAAAGCATTGTGAGTGGCTGACAGACCCTGATCGTGTCCGTTGCACGCTGCCCCTGTGCGCAGAGTTCCTTTTCATATTTTCGTTTTTTCTTGGCATAGACAGACTTTGCTGGGGGATTAAGCGGAGAGTTGGCAAGGATGTGCTACCTGCTACTCGGGATTTCTGTTCTGTCGCTCTATTTATATATTTATTTATTTATTTATTTATTTATTTATTTATTTATTTATTTATTTATTTATGGTCAATAGCACAATATACACATAATATACAGACAAATGTATTGCGCACTAGATTCCCTTTTGTCAGACAATCCTGTCCTATGGTGCATACCTTACATCAGGTTATAGAGCTCCAGCTAGAGTTCCGTTTCGCCCATGGTGCTTGGCTCAAGCAAAAGTTCGACTAATGGTACCAGGAATACGAACAAAAGCCCAACTCTCGTCTCCAGCACTCAAACAGCTTTTACTGCTCTTGCTGTACGAGACACAACGAGCATCGTCATCTGTATACTGACGCTTAAACCATGGTGAATGGGTCTGCAGGATCGGTGATCTTTCCTGAAAAAAACCTCGATCGTAAAGATTAGACTATCTCACCAGACTACATCGACTACCACAGAACTCGCTGCTATTCGTTGTGCACTTACGTCATTTCTGATGAAGCGCCCAAAAAATGGAGCGTCTTCAGTGACTCCAAGGCTGCTTTTCAGTGTTTGGTTTCTGCCTTACGCCGGGGACCCCACGAACAACTAGCTATAGAAATCAGACTGCTGCTTCACCACCTCGCCGAGCAAGGACACGACATCACGGTACAGTGGATTCCAAGCCACTGTGGCATAATGGGTAATTAATATGCCGATGCAGCAACACGATCTGCACATGAGGAGGGCTTGCAAGACTCCATACCATTCTCAAGAACAGACGCAGCAATAATTCGCGTGATTGCAAATGAAGCCATTAGATCTGTATGGAACACACCAAGCTTGAAGCACACACGTCTGCACCAACTGGACCCGTCCCTTCGGCTTCGACCCACATCTGGACTCTCTCGACTCGAGACAACAGTACTTTGCCGACTGTGGCTTGGTGTCGCTTTCACAAGATCTTCCGAGTCGGTATGGACGAGAGCGCGACTTGCAGTCACTGCGGCGGCGAGGATACTATAGAGCACGTACTTTGCCACTGTCCTCGATACAGAGCGCTCCGGCTGTCGCTAGCGGCCGTGTTGGCACGCCTTGACCACAGGCCACTTTCAGAACAGACGGTCTTGGAATGCCGACATGAACTGTCGTCGCACTGAAAGTCGGTCAGAGATTTGTGAACCTTTTTACGTGGTAGTGGCCTACTAGAAAGACTATAATGATACCCCACCTCCATTTTTTTTGCGCCTTTCTTTTTGCCCCCGGTCTTCTTTCCGTCTTTACTTCCCCTTTCCTTCCCCTAGTGCAGGGTAGCAAACCGAAGGCTCTAACTCTGGTTAACATCCCTGCCTTTCTCTCATGTGCGTCTCTCTCTCTCTATGCGTTGGCTAAGGCGCTATAATTGAGCAATACTGCCCCTTCTCTCCCCCCCTCCCCCAAACCAAAAAGCTAACGAACTTGGGAAAATCTGAGAAAGGAAATGCACGGGAAGATGCAGCGCTGCTCGCATCGAACCGCTTTGTTTTATTTATTTTTTTTTCCGCACCCTATTCACGCGGTGGCGATCAGGCGAGATGGGGATCTCCACCGCGAGACGAAAAAGTTGTCTGACGGGGAGGACGACCAGCGTACACACAGCGGCGGCTGAATCGCGGGAAGCTAGCGCTGCCGGGGCACGCGAGGCGAGGCGGCGCCATCGAAGCTCTTCCTTAATGGAAGCTGGCTTGGTCAGCTCAGAGACGCTCCCGGCGTCCACTCTACGCCGCCGGACGACGCGTGTGATTCGTCCTCGTGGGAAAGACAGCGCTGGGAATTCTCAGGCTTCTCATTGGGACGAGCAAAGGGAACGAACGGGCAGCACCTCGACGAGGGGCCACGCGCCCGAAGGTGACGCCATGGAGGGTGGGGCGGGGGTCGCTCTGTCTTATCCGTCTTCTTCGGGTCAGGAAGTGTCAACGAAGAGCAAAAGGTACTTGGTGGAGGAAAAAGACGATGCAGTTCAGCCAGTGTATTGTAGTCGTTTGTCGCCATATAAGGTGGTTTAGAAGCCGGGATGCCCCGAGATAGAGGCCCTGTTTTCCAATCGTACAAACAGACACAGAGGGCGTGTAAAGGAGTCTGAGTTTTCCGCTGCGGAAAGCTGCTTGGTGACTGTGTTTCTAAGGCTGCTTAATTACTCTTCACTTCAAACACGTTTGGACGCTAAAACGTGCTTTCCTTGGTTCGTTTCCATACGAGAAGCGTATCCTAGTGAGCGAGGGAGCTGCAATAATAGAATAATCGCCGGCTTCGCGTACCTGTGTTCTAAACTTCTCGCTTTCGTTCATACTTGGCTACCGTGTGCAACAAAGATTGCTTTGTTTCTTCAGTAAACTTCGAAAACCAGTTGCCGGCGACATTCAGGATGATTACGCCTACTACTTGTGCACTGAACAAATGAAACAATAAAGAAATAATCGCGTTTAATATTTTACTCACGCAGCAAGATGCGTGCTTGTCAGGTTAAGCCGCGAGTTAGCAGACGTGTTCCTCGAAACTTAAACTCGCGTTGGGAGAGAAGGAAGTAGCACCAAGCCACTGAAAAAGCTGTACTAGTTTCTTAGCTACGAGTTGACTGTCCATTCGCGCAGACGGTAAATTTCCATTACTTCTTATTTATCTAGCGGCGTTTTGCAGTTTTGTGCTTATGTTCACCTAATCTATTTATCTGTTGGGAGGAGTATAAACAGGCAACATTTTCTTACCCGCTTTCTCTTGCCTCTTTCAGTTCATGCGCGTATGCAATTCCTCATCCGTTTCCCCCTGTGCAGGGTAGTCTACCGGACGTCCACCTGGTTAACCTACCAGTACTTCCTTGTTTTATCTCTGTCTATGCAGCAGAAGAGAGAGAGAGAAAGGCAAAGGAAAGACAGGGAGGTTAACCAGAGATTATCTCCGATTGGCTACCCTGTACTGGGGGAGGGGCAAGGGGATGCGATAGGTGAGAGAGAGAAGGATAAAAAGAAAAGAAAAAAATTCTTAAACACACACACGCACTATGCGCAGAACGCTTTCGATTGAATCATATATGACCAACAAGTTTTTGAATGCTCAAGGCTTCGACATGTCTGCATTTATGCCACAAGAAATATGGCTTAGCGGGTTGGATACGGGCTTAGAAGTAAGTTGCAAATAATATCGATACGTAGCTGTTGACGAATTAAACGCCTCGATGACCTAATTTCGAGAATTTTTGCAACGAGAAAATATATCAAGGTATATAAAACAAGGAAAGGAGCGTATTTTGACGGCCACCGTGGAGTGGACACGAGATAGATAGATAGATAGATAGATAGATAGATAGATAGATAGATAGATAGATAGATAGATAGATAGATAGATAGATAGATAGATAGATAGATAGATAGATAGATAGATAGATAGATAGATAGATAGATAGATAGATAGATAGATAGATAGATAGATGAATTGGGGCATAAAAAAGAAAGAGAGAGGAAGGCGAGATCGAGAAAGAGAGCCGAGAGATTCAACAACGGGAGTCGAAAGAGAGAAAGAAAGACAAGCCCAAACAAACCGCTCTTTGGTAGCACTTGCCTCGAGCTTTTAGTAGACGTACGCGTATTTGCATAGTAAAACCCAAACGTTCACACAACGGCAGCTTAATTACCTACGATCGCGATTGCTCCTGACATCTCCCTACCCATATTGATCCTAGTTCCATTTAAACTTTCAATTAGGCTTTCGCTCTCGAACGTAAGTAGTTGGAATTGCATAACATGCAAGGTCTACGGAAAGTAATTCGCTGTGAGATAATTTAATGTGTTTAAGCAAAATACGTAATCTCATGCAATACCACGTGCTCTCTGACGTCAGTGAACCTCGATATCTAGTTCAAGGTATGCAGGTCATGCTTACGCAGTCAATTACGAGACCTAACGTGATCGCTGTCGTGGCTCTAGTTTTATGTCCGCTCGCGTCAGTTGTCCTAAGTAATTTGATTAAGAGCGTTCGCGTGTCTTTGAACGGGACGAAATGGTTGAGGACGCATACTGGTGTACCGCATTACGAAACGGGTGTACTCGACAAATGCACGAGTGTTTCGTAAGGAAGCTTGCCCATTCGTGGATTGCCCGTTATGGAAAGCTTATTCTTACGAACTCATGCTACAGTGGTACCAAGACAGGGTGACACATTCGGCGATACAGCGCCTTACGAAATCCCCGGCGACTGTCGTGCGACTGCGCAGTTTCGAATAAGGTGGAGTCAACCTGTTCATTTAGATCACGACGTCGGCGAAGCGCTCGCGCCAGGAGGTTAGTTGAAAGAGTTGCGCGTTTGAGGAAGCCTTCCGCGCCACGTCTCGGTCGCGAACACCTCCATCAGGTGTTGCTAACAGCGCTGTGGCTCACCGCGCTGTACGCCACGTCACGAACGTAACACGACGACGCTACACGCTACGCTCGGTCGAATGCGTTTCCTACGCGCCGGTATCCGAGCAATCGAATACGTCATCCCTCTTCCGTGCGGCACCGCTTCCCGCCCACCTATTTGTCTTCCAGAGCCCCGGTCGGGAAAATAATTTGCGATTCGTCTTCCCGCCCCCTTCGCCTTTCTCCCTTCCAGGCCTAGGCGGAATAAATAAGGAGGAGAGAGAGAGAGAAATGACCAAGCGCAAGCTGACGACAGGAGTACGGGCGAGCGCGCAGCGAGGCGCCGCCTTCGCCAGCACGATGACCGATTCGGCGGAGCTCGATGACGTACGGCGGCTACTGAATTTCAATGCGACAAGAAACTTTCCGGACACAGATGTCCAGGCTCCCCCCTCCCCTTCCCCCGGAAGCAATCAATACCGAGAACCTATCGACTCATCCTGGCCATAGGCCTGCGAAAATTGCTCCCTATAAATAAGTATAAACGGGCGCGAGGACAAGGGCGCCCAGCTCGAAGCAGTGCTGATCAAACGAAACGAGATACAGCATGCTGAGACGTAAACAATGGAACGGGTGCGGTGCTGCACTGGGAGCAAGCAGCTTTGGGAGCAGTGCAGGAACAGCGCGTGGAGGTTTCAGCGCTGAAGAGAAGGGAGGGCGGGGTGGGGACGAGGGGGGATCGGTTGGTCGAGGTGAGCAGTCGCAACTTGGTGCGCGCGTCCTTGTGCTCCGACCGTCGGTCCGCCTATCGAACCGGCTGGCTGCGACCGGTGCTACAAGCGGACAAAATCCGATACACGGGTCGCCGACCGTCCAGTTCATTTTCTCTCTCTCTCTCTCTCTCTCTCTCTCTCTCTCTCTCTCTCTATATATATATATATATATATATATATATACCCTTTTTTGTAGTTTGCTTCGCTCACCGAAGGCTGATACGGTCTAAGAAAGAGCTTGCGATTCGGTTCCCGAGGTAGCCGGTTAGGATGTCGCGAGAGCCACGATCGAATTATTGGTGAGTTTCTTGCGGACGGCGTTTCACTATTCCGAATTTCTGGTTTTTTTTTTGTTTCTTTAAGCCAACCTGGAAATTCCTACTGGACGCCGGGTATATCGATTCTCAGGCTACTTTTTGATGAACGCGGTTTATCTTCGGACACAGAAATGCGGACTTGTTCAGGGCGCCCCAGCTAGAGTGAACTTAGGTATATTGTGAAAAGCTGCGCCGAAATCAAGAGCCAAATAGAAACAAACAAGCAAACAAACAAAAGTTCGCACATTGCAGTACGTTTTCATTGAGCAATATAGCCAGACGAAACTCGAAACTAAGGAACTTGGTCTAGGAAAAAGCAAGAGGCAAGACTAAGTCAAAAACCAAATCCGCGCTGCGCTAGTGGGTGTTATTATCGAAGTGATGTTGTTATGTGAAGGGTTTTGTATCCGTCACAAACAACCTAGCACTTGCTCTTACATGTCGGTGTCTGCGAGTCGAACAGAAGAAAACTTCAAACCAAAAGACCGAGGAGCAGTGAGGAGAACGCTGAGACAACACGAAGCTGCACCGCTCGGCATTTTAGCTTCGTTCCGTGCCCTTCACCTTGTGCGCTGTTATTCCGCCGTCAAAATAAGGTCACCGCCGAAGCACTCCCTACAGATGGTTAACCATGGAAGCTGGAACGTGCGGCCCCGGTGTTCATCATTGGGTTAATCCCGACGATTCATTAAACGAGGTCTTGGTAGGCTTCCGGATCCTCGGTAGGCAGTTTCTGCTTGCGCTCGGCTGCACGAGCCTGATCGTCCGGGCTGCTGCATCAGCCCGGCGTAGACAAACTCGTTCCCGGTTCTGCTCGCAGCATTGCTGATCGAAACCTGCCTGCTCCTCAGGAGTACGTATGACTCATGGCCTACCCGTTTCGGAGCCGGAGAGAAACTGCTGCGCGAGCGCTTGGCTGCGACGGAGAGCAACGACGTCGCTACTGGCGCAGCCAATCGCGCGCCTCTCTTCCTCTTTTGTTTTTCGCAGATGCGCGCGCGGTTGCGCCGGAGCAGCTTTCGGCGTGCGGTTGACAGACGCACGGACGGACGAATCGGCTAGCCATATGCAACTTCGCCGTAAAACGCGAAGCGATGCGGCGTATTCACACGTGTTCACACGACTGCGCCTCCAAGCCTCCGGCACCGAGGTCCGCGCCAGAGTTCCCAGGGAGGAAACCACGACGAGTCTGACTCGAGCGTGCAACGAACGCCCGACAAAAAAAAAAAAAAGATTCGGGCACTTTCGACCCCCCTCTCTGTCTTTATCTCTTAACAAAAGACGCGTAGACGTCACGCAGCCCCGTACGCGTGGAAAAAGAAGCAGCGTACACGGCTTCAGGGGAGCAGAATGCCTAAATAGAGGCGGCTCACTCGCTGCGCGTGTAATGAGCCATTGTCCGCTGCCTTCGCTGTGCGACTGTCGCCTCCGCAGCGGCAGCCCCATCCTCGGTCACGCCAACGCTTTATCGCCGCTTGCGGCGGCTTCGTCGTCAGCGAGGCTGAGGAGTTTGAAACAATGCTATTCCTGCCCCGGCGACTGGGCCGGGGCCACTGAGAACCCGGGGAACAAAGAAGAATAATAAAAAGAAACTAAGAGAAGAGATTTGAGGGGCCAGCGGGCAGGTTAGGTCTGCCGCTGCTGACCCCTGCCGGCGACGGCCACAGAGCGAGCAGGCAACAGCGTCGCGTGTGCCTGCAGCTGCTGCCTTAACCCGGCTTGCGTTGCCTCTTCTCACCTCTGGTCGGAGTCGCCGCCTGGCGCGATTACCTTCGATTACGAGCGGTGGGCCCCCCATTGTTTGTGTTGCGTTTCATGCGCGTCAGCAATTAAAGCCGGCGGGCGCTTAATTGCCGCACTGCCGTGGCTGGCTTTCTTTTTTACGCCCACTTTGGCTCTCGCGACAGCGTCGAGTCTGGCTGGTCTGGCCGGGCCTCGGTGCTTCCCCCTCCTTCCTTCCTCAGTTTGTTTTGCTGCTGTTGTCCGATCGTTGAAGCCCTTTACGAAGCGGTCGGCCAACACGCACCGTCCGGGGCCGGCCCTGGTTTGGGATTGAGATTGAAGAGCCCGGCCTGGTCGAGGCGGTGGACAAACTTTGTTTCGGCTGCGCGGGAAGACTTTGGGAGGCAGCCGCTGGTGCCTTCGGTAACAACGGTGGCGTGGAGAAGGGCGGTATGGTGGCACTGGTGTTAGGGAAACTTGGGGGCGGAAGAATCGAGGACTTCCTTTGTTTCGTCCGGTCGAACGCGGCTAAAAGAACGAGAAGAGGTTGTGCCCACTTTCGACCGCGCGGTTTTCGCTGATTTCCATTAGCCCTCTCTTCGCCCGAGTTTCCTCCGCCGAAGACATGTTCGCCCCCCCTCCCCCCCTTTGTTTTTCTTCGCTTTTCCGCATTGCTTAAGTGCCGGCGAGTAATTTTGCCGAGACCGTGCCTTCGATTTATTGTTTATGTTGGTGGGCGCTTTGCGTGTTTCTGGGCTTGCCTGCTTGATAGCTTGGTTGCTCGTTCGTGCCCTAATTTTTGCGACAGTTGGAAGCCCCGCCTCTTTCAAAGGACGCGACACTGTGTCTGTCGTTCAGCACGTCTCCTTCCCTTCTAGAAGAAACTTCTAAGCGAAGCGGTGGGCCATTAACGTAATGCGAAGAAAGCGGATCCGATCAAAATAGAAAGATGCAGGAACCTCTCGTTCCTGCTTCTTTCAAGAAGACATCCTTACAGAATGTCTTCTTGTTCCTATATTTCCTTGTATGTATTTTACTGTCGTTATTTCTGTTTTAACGGAACAAGAATCGGTCTCGTGAACGCTGCGATATATAAGCTTCTACCTAAACGCCGTCAGCGGGTTTCGGGGCATTATGTATTTCGCCTGGCCGTCTAGATAAAGGAAACGGTTTTGAGGACTTTACGCACCAGCGAGTGGCCTTTTGTTTATATATTTTTTCCCTTTCCTTATTACTTAGCACTCACCAAACTTTCGAGAGCGAAAACTTTCACCTCTTTATTGGAAAAATGGTCGGTGCTTCCTAGACACACTCCGAAGTTCTGGTTATGCAAAACACACATAGAAACAAAAATCAGAAGAATGGCGAGAACTATATACGTTCACTATATTTATCGCATTCGTTTCTATAGGAACCTTACTGAATCTCATTAGCAAGAGAATGGGGCCTTATAAATGAAAGGAGTATCTTTTAACGAGCTAGATAATTAAATTTAGCGCAGGGGCGGCCGATATTAAAAACGCGTTATCGAATTTCTCGAAGTCAGGACGAAGAGAAAAGTGCCAGATTAAAAACGTATTAGACGGTGATATATGCACCGGCATCATCTCATATGAGTTCTGAGCCTGCGGAGCTCTAAATAGTCAATATACTTTACTGATGCAGAGGGCGGGAATCGCAGCAGAAGTCTGCACGGAAATTGAGGCCGTGATTCATTTGCTTACGGCTCGCGCAGTAATTCCTCCCGTAACGTTGGGAGGAGAAACCGATGAGTTCTGTTTATCACATTAGCGCCGCGAAGTTCGCTAAAGTTGGTAACTGAAAATTAAGGCAGAACTTAACGAAACGCGGTAGAGTAAAAAGAAAGAAAAGTACAGCTTCTCAATGGAGGGCCGTGATCTCAATCAGCCATCAGGATCCAGACGCCGTGGTATTCCCCCCCCCCCCCCCTTTTTTTTTTTTTTTTACGGGAAGACGCGCTCAGTAAGGCCGTTCCTCAATGGGCTACTCCGGAGCCATTGGCTACCGAAGGAAGAGAGCGCGCTTCACTTTTCTTTCTCTTCGCAACTCAATGACGAGAAGCTCAACTTTTATCCCAGACTGTTCTTGAAACCTCCCGCAACGTGCTGCAGCTGCAACTAGCCATGAGAATATTAATAATAATGTTTCGATAAGTACATTGCTGATGGAAGGGGGCAGGAACAAAACGCGACAATCCGAATCACTAGGTTCCTACGCTCTGTACGAAAAACATATGCCTTCTTATACTGTACGTTGAAAACCGGCGCATTTAAAGTTGTCGCATGAACTCGATCTAACCTGTGTTTGGAACTGGCCGCATGTTCCCCTGGATGCGACTTGTTGAAACTGCGCCTTCGCAGAGTCTGAAGCAGACGCCCGCTACATTATATGAACTTCTCATGCTTTCATCTTCAATAATTTTTTTTCCTTAATGACCCCGATGGGGCATTCCATGGGCAGGAGAGACGAGGGCAGCATCAAATAGTACAGTTCGTGATATGAAAAAAAAAATAATAATAACGACGTGAGTGTAAGCATAATCAAACGCACTGCAAAGATAGAACATATTCAAGGATCCATGACAGGAAAAAAAAATTATAGGTAGGAAAACCCAAAATAAAAGACGTAATTTATCGTAACACATGCGCAGTAAAAGTATCGCGAAAGAAAAAAAAAGAAAAAAGAAGGACAAGACGCGCAGCAATGTAGCCAGTTAGATAATGAAAAACTCGTGTGGGTGCGAGGAAACCATCGAGCACCTATTGTGTACCTGCCGTACAACGCCTCTCTCTGCGGGCAACTTTACACCGACTGGACTTAAGACCGTTGACCGAGTCAAACATACTCGGACCGTGGCCACACCCGTCACTGGCACGAAAAGCGATTCGTGCACAAGTGCAATACTTGAACTGCACCGGCTTAAGAGACCGTTTATAGCGTCCCTGTTCATAGTGTCCCGCCCACACGCACTCAGTGCTCACTTTCTACCTTTTTCCTCTTTCTATTCCCCTTTCCCCCACCCCCAGTGTAGGGTAGTAAACATGGTGCTCTTCTGGTTGACCTCCCTACCTTTCCTGTCCTTGCTTTCGCTTCTCGGCATGACTATCTTTGAATTTCGTGGGATTCATTGGCAACAGAAAGAGGAAGTTTGTTATAATCTTCAATAGTGTTTCGTAGAAAGGGTTGGTTAAAGGATTTGGTAAACAGCCGGAGCGCTCCTTTGTTCTTGTACATGTAGGCCTCCGCTTCTGTCTGACGCGTAGATATGATCGCTATGTACATTAAACTAGAATATTCTAGTTCACTGTATCGCCGGTTGCATGACAGCGGGTGCCACAAAACATTCCTTCGGTTTAGACACTACAAAGGCTTTATGGAACACATACAGCAATAACAAACATTGTGCCTTATTGCAAGCTTCCGTGAGCTAAACAAAAATGAATTTGCGTGTCTGACGCGAGCAATAGCTAATTAGAACAGCGCGAATTTTTTTGTGTTCGGTCAATGTAATTAGGTTGAGACATTTCAAAATGCACCGGAAGTACTTTCATTTTTTATTTCACGATATAGTTCCCACCCTGTGGTAGCTAAGAAACGAAGGTGGTATTAAAATATGCAAAATAAGTTAAGCCACATGGCTATCGTCTGCGCGTCCAATGGTGTGAGAACTACAAACGAGAAGGGATGATTTCGTTATTACAGAGGCACAACTACAAAAAAAGCAAGAAAGAAAGAAAGAGAACAAGAAAGAAAGAAAGAAAGAAAGAAAGAAAGAAAGAAAGAAAGAAAGAAAGAAAGAAAGAAAGAAAGAAAGAGTGATGTCGTCAGCTCTCACTTAGCCCGACAGGAATAAATGAATTCTACTTCGCAGTTTACGCTAGTTTTGCCTTGCCTGCTTCGCTGTGACTGAAAGCGTTCTCCTAAAATTATTCGTCGCGCGGCACTCGAAGGCCTAGCTCATCGTCGCGGCCGAAGCTAGGGTCTCTCTTCCAATTGAGGTCGCATATGGCGCTTGCTCATCGCAGTATCAGGCCAGGTAGGTTGCACACGTGGCTCAAACTCCTTTCTTTCTGAGAGCAAGAACGAGCGCAAACAGACAAAAAAAAAAAAGAGCTGTTGTATGCCTTCCCGCATAAGGCACGCTCCGGCGCCGTGTATATGCGCGCTCTCGGCATGCTCTTTGCGCGCCCACAAGCGCTCGCGCAGCTGCACACACGAACAGCTTCGGAGGAGGAGCAGCGACGTACTACGAGAAAACGGCCGAGGGGATCCTAATTTGAAGCGGCTCCCTTCGCCCGTCTCCGCTGCTCCGCTCGCGCCCAAGTCTGCTTCCATGTCTCGGCGCGCTCGCGGCCGAAAGAAACCGGGTGAAAAAGAAAGAGAGAGAGAGGGGGAGATACAAACGCCGGCATATCGAGGAGAACGCGCAAGGACTCGAGAGAGGGACAGAAAGAAAACAGGAGGAGCCGAACGAGCGGTGTTGAATACACCGCAAGCGTGGATGATGCCGCATTGCGGGCGTGCATGCCTCCTCCGCTAACCCCCCCCCTCCCCCCCCACGGCTGCTTGCTTGCAGTTCGCGTATGCAAAGAAGTGCCGCCGTCTCCGCCGCCTCCGCTGCTGCTCGGCCTTTCCAAACCCTTTATTCCTGAACGCGACATCGCCGCACTGAGTCTGGCACGGCGCCCGGCAGTTCGTTTGTTTGGGGAAGCGATAATTTGGGAAGAACGAGGAGTCCTCAAACTGGACGGCGCTTTCTTTCTTTTTCTTTTTTTTAAGACGGTCAGCCGGAGTACGGAAACCTCTTCCGAGGCACACACACACACTCCTTCGACCGCGCGTTTTCCGCGCCGTTTTGGATGACGGGTGCGCCTGTATGTAACCCGCCACCGCGTCCAGAGGCTTCCTCCGAGGACTCAACGCGACGCTATCTCGCTTCCCCGATGGCAAAACCTCTTCCCCCATCCTCGAGCATTTGCCGTCGATCGTTTTTATTTCTTTTTGAGCCCTGGAGAACCGTTGACTAAAGCCGCGCTACGCATTCGGTGGACGCGCTATAGCACGCCAGGTTTTTCGTCCGCACGCCTTCTCTCGGAGACAGACACACACGAGCCGGCTTTGTTGCATTAGAGTTCCAGCACAGCGCGCGAGCTGCGTTCTAGAGAGCTTGTCGCTGCGGCATTGGGAGGAACGGAACGGGATCTTTAGAGACGGGTGAGCGCCTAACGAAACACGCCGCGCTGTGCGGCAGGAAGGGATATCGTCTTCTCCGGACGCGAGTGAATATTAATCAGCGCGCTCTACGCGCCGGTGTCGCCGATAGGTTAGGTTGCGTTTAGAGATAGTTTGGAGAAGTGGATGCTCCTTTGTAGCTCTAATTGCTTCCAGTCATTGGAATGCGTCCCCACCGAGTGTCTGTGGAGGCTGGCGTTGTTAACGCGAAACTCCTGGGATGATAGGACCTTACAGAACTTATAAATTATGCGGCGCCAAAGAAGTTGAGGAATAACTTGAAATGAAAGGACCGTCTCGACGATGGTGAAAGCGGCGCGGACACACACACACACACACACACACACACACACACACACACACACACACACACACACACACACACACACACACACACACACGCACACACACACACACACACACACACACACACACACACACACACACACACACACACACACACACACACACACACACACACACACACACACACGCACACACGCACACACGCACGCACGCACGCACGCGCGCGCGCACACACACACACACACACACACACACACACACACACACAAACACACACACACAAATCAAGCGGCTTTCAAGGAGACGAGTGAATGATAATGATCGTTTCACGAATTAAGATAAACACGACGTCAATGGCACTATGAAGTTTCGATGCTCGGCAGCATAGTTTCGTTTTCTCCGAGGAATGCAGAACGGGGAACTTCGAATTGTCTAGTGGTATATGATGGGAGGTATACCTCTGAGGTATAAAGTCTGCCGTATTTTGAGTTCTTTATTTCGTCATGATTCCAGCCTTTTGCATCATCTTCCCCTTCGATGCAGGGCAGCCAAGCTACTGCCTGTTTCTGCAGATCTCGACATCCTTTCGTGTTTGCTCCCACGCCAAAGTCTCCGTCACATTTATTTATTTATTTATTTATTTATTTATTTATTTATTTATTTATTTATTTATTTATTATCATCTCTCCCCACGGAAGGCATTCGCAAGTCTAGAACAACAGAAGGAACGTGGACCATTTCCCACCAAAAAAGAAAGAAAGCACTGGCAGATTTCAACGTTTCCGCCATAGCCGTCAATACGCAACCCGTACGCCTCCTGCCGCGGAAGCAATGGACCCAGCCCCTGAAGGTTGCGCTTATTGTGCTGCACGTGCCGTGCAGTGAAGACCCCCAACCAAGGGGTTATTGCTGATCGCCGCTGCTAGGGGAGGAAAAGGACGACGACTCTGAGCCCAGTAAGACTGCCTGTCTGCCTGCCTGCCTAGCAGCGGGCGCTCCAGGCGTGCCGGACGGCCAGGCCAGGCCGGGGGAACGCGGGCGCAAATAGACTCCCGCCAATCCACGTTCGCAGTTATCGACCTCGCGGCAATAAAAGCGTGATCCCGGCCGGGAGCGGTGTCACCGGGAGAAGGGAGGAGCCGAGGGGAGGGAAGGGATGACGCGGAATGCAGGTTAAAGGACCCCAGGGCGACGGCGCGGTCGGCGCATCGCTCGGCTGGCTCAGGAGACCGCCACCTGCGGCGCCGCTTGATCAGTCGGGTCGCGCAAACCAAGCTCTCAGAGTAGGGCGGTTGCGAGTGCATGAAAAGATGCTGGGCTTAAGTGCGAGATTGAAAAGTTCGCGAGCGGGGGGGGGGGGGGGGGGGCAGGCAGAGCGTGATAATTACGAAGCTGTAAGGCGAAAAAGCAGAGCCTAAAACGGTGCATCTTTATATATTACTCCTTTCGTGAGAGGCTTCGACAAGCAATTGTTTCTCTTTTCTTTATTAATTTGTAGAGAAAAGGAAATACTCCTTAGGGATTCGTAAACTTCTAATCTGTAAGTATGCGAAGAGCCATATTGCTGAGGCAAGGCTCCTCTTCGGCGCACACTACCTATGAAGGCCAGAAAAATTGCTTTTCTGTCTCTTTCTTTTTCTCACTCTCTCTCTTGCTTTTTTTTTTTTTTTGCACCTGTTAGAGGGGCGATTGCGTTCAGACTGGTATTCCTATAGCGCTTTCCGTTCGTCCAGTTCTTGACGCCATCCGTAGCGGTTTGATAGTCACCCTGAGAGATGGCCGCCAATGCTCTTTCAGTCAATTTGGTCGGCACAACCAAATAGCCGGTGGAGCCAATAGCACCAGTTCGTGCCAGAGTGCCTGAATTGTCGGTTCGCTGCCGAGGCAAATTACTGGGCGTTCATTTATATCCGGTAGCGCTTGATGATGACGCTAACGCATGACACTCGTGCGTCTTATAGGCGACAAATAAATACGACTGGCATATTTTCTTTGTTTATGGCCACCTAAGCCAAAACACCTAAACACCTAAACATACGTAGTACACACAAAAGCACGGTACACGATCCTTTGTTCTTGGATTCTGCCTTCATTAAATATGCGACCGTGGCAGCAGCCATCGAACCCTTGACAACACGCTCAGTTCCACGTCGCGGTTGGCAGTCCCAATTTGGCGGGCGACAATACATTTGGCCATACCTTACCCACCCAGGCCGAACCTCTGCGCTCGTCAAGCACACCACATTTCGGGAACCTGTAGTATCAGGCACAAGAGACGAAAAAAACGGTGCAAGGCACAGAATGATGGGGGGGGGGGGGGGAGGGGTTGCCGCGTCGTGTCTTTCTACCACCTCCTTCGTTTTGTGCGTTGCTGTATGCTATAGGTTCCCAAAATGTACCAACTCGTCAAGATCTCGGCTCTTCTGAACGTCACTGCGTGGTCTATAGTTTTCCGGTCAGTATAGCACTGAATTAATAGGTGGACGAGAGGGGGCTTGCGAGGGAAACGCGTATATGGGGGGGGGGGGGGGGGCAGTTGGCCGGGAGTATCGGGAACGGCATCCACAGGAACTGCGGATGCAGGAGACCCAGCGTGAGGGGGAGGGGAGGGGGGGACGACAGATAACGGCTAGAGGTTTCACCGGGGTATCGGTATAGGAAATGGGCTTCGGTGGTCGGGAGCGTCACTGGCTGCCGCAGTAACGAGCTACGTGACCAGCACGGCCGCAACGGAAGCAAATGGGCTTGTCGTCAGCTGTGCGGTGCCATTCAGTCGCAGTGCGAGGAAGCCATGGAGTGCAATGGCTACGACAAGGCGAAACCGCCCGAGATTCGCGCGCGCGTGGTTTTATGCGTGTGGCAAACACACGGAATGCCCCTGTTGACGCTCAGATGAGAATAATGATGTATGATGGAGCTTTAGAAATATCGCACCCAAGAGGCTTTGCATCCCCAAAGCCCCCCCCCCCCCCTCCGCCCCATGTGTGTGTGTGTGTGTGTGTGTGTGTGTGTGTGTGTGTTTTGTACTCCTACTTGTTCTGTTTGGTACCTTTCTGCGTTCTTCTGTACGCCTGGCGGATTGTGTCGCCTAAGTTGTGGTATGAAAATCTAGGGTTCCCTATTATCAGCGGTCTCATAAAAAAAGATAAAGAAAGGGACATGTAGAGCCGTACATGAAGGGAGGATAACCACATCAACCGAGCACAAAGATAAGCGAACAGATCAACCTTGATACACCTGCCTGACCTTTAATTTATTGACGTGCTTCCTAACCCTTCTCGACGAAACAACAAGGTGAGGTGTTAGCGTTAGCAATGGTAAGACTTAGCCCTCCAGCAGGCCTACATTATAAATATAAGTCCGATAGTCGGCGTTGAAATGTCTGTTACTGTTCTCATGGTATAATTTTCGCATTCATGATACTGTGACGCCCTGCAACCAGGCCTTCTGCGCATCCTCTCTAGCTGTCTAAAACAATAAGTAAATAAATAAATAAATAAATTGCGCAGCAATGGAAGGACTCCTCCATTGTAGTTACAGCTTGGAAGGTTGCGTGTCTCTGCCCATCTCCTCGGATCGAGATTTACGTCAGTAAGTTTCATAACAACAGGTAATGTATGTGCCAGTGTCTCAAGTCCGCGAATAAACGAGGAAATGAGCGTCAGAAATCGAGATACCTGTTGTAGAGCAAGCAAGCACGCACACCCGCACGCTCGCACAAACACACAAAATGCGTAGCCCGCCTCCGTGCTGCTTTGCATCCCATTACCGCTCCAAAGCTAGCTTTGAGTAGCGCCACCAAGGAAGAACGTAAAATATATATATATATATATATATATATATATATATATATATATATATATATATATATATATATATATATATCGAGAGAGAGAGAGAGAGAGAGAGAGAGATGAAACGCACTGAGGTTAATGAAACTAACTGTCCGGTTCGCTGCTCAGGATCGGGTGATGGGCCGAGGATACAAAGTATTACGAGAAAAAAAAATAAAGAAGATATCGAGAGAATCTGTCCCCAGAAACGCGATGAAGGCAATTGACAACGACCATGTAGTTTCTTCATCCAGCCTTTGTAGTGTACCAACAAGTATCATATACCAAAGGCTACCTGGCATGGATGTGGATCTCCAATTCCCATTAGTGACCAGTATCGAACGTTGCAGGTCCAATGCGCCGGTCTCTTCGCCGTTCGGGTAAACTTCAGTGACGTCGCGTACACATGATACCTCGCCTCGCGTCCACTGGCCACCGTACTATTGCAAGATCGACCTCGTTGACGCCGCTAGTCTTGAGCGTTTCCACCATCGGAATTGCCTCGGGTGACTCACCTGGAGGCTGTGGAACATGTGGGAGGGTAAGTGATGCGTTCCGTTGGACGAACTACACGAGACGAGGACGACGCTCGCCTTCACTATATATGAACTGATTGCTATACCTGAGCCTCCAGTAATCATCGGTCATCAACTTGATACGGACTGCAACTTAGCAAATGAGTTTCGCGGAAATCCGCAGAGTTTAAGCAATTTCAAGCTATTGAAAAAAAAAAAAAGAAGTCGTCCATCCCGGAGTATAGCGCTGAGCTGCAAAAGAAACCTACGTTGTCGATCGTCCAGTGGTATGCTAGTCTCCTGGTGAGCATAGTTGGTAGAGAGATTGCCCAGGAAGGGCGTTATTCCAGGTTTGGATCCCCGGACCAGAACAGTTTTTTTTTCTTCTTTAGATATGTGAGAGAGATATAGTTTAACGGAAGCAGAAGGTGCCAGTCTTGTTATATATGCAGGGCTTGTTACTTCAAATGAGATGTTTGAGATAATGTGCAGAGAAAACAAAACCAAAAATACAAAGAAAATGTGACAGGAATAAATAAATGAATCAACCCCGCACCACTGGTGAGACATGGATGTCTACAAGACCTGACAGTTGCAAGCATAAAGGCAAGGTCTTCGTGGCTCGCACTGCGTCTCCTCTTCTGCCCCAAAGTCCCAGGAAATCACTATTCCGTATTTATTTATCCTTATATAGCTACTGAAGTATTTGCTGCTAACCGGGCAGCGTCATAGCGGGAACGGTGACCACGGACCCAGTATCACCAGCTAGTTGGCAAAGCTTTATTTCTGGAAAACCCCGTAATGGTTATCTTAGTAGTTTCGGTCTACTTTCGGCTGGATGGCAGTTTTTCACTTTCGAGAGCGCTACTTGCAAGAGAAATGTAACGTGCGAGTCGTTATCGTTCACGGGGTTGCACTTAAGCACCAAAAGTGCGGACGCTTCGTTCGCCGAGGAGAGACGTGTTCACCGAGCTAGACTCGCGAAAACGCAGTGAGCCGGTTACGACTCCTTAGGATGGTGGCGCCATCTGTGGCCGCCAGTTGTAAAGAGCCGTGGTCGATCGTGTGGGAGGTCCGTCTGCTTTGTCGTCGCCTTTTCCGACGCTAGCGGGCTGCGAAAATTGGAAACGACGCAACTACGCGGTGACAGGAGCCATTGACAGCGAGGAAAATTAAAAGGCTGCGAAAATATGCGTCAGCAGCATGTCACATTGCTGTCGTTGCGCAACAGAGGCTCGTCCCTCGATGGCTCGTGGGTTCCATCCGTGTTGCGCGGGTAATTAAAAAAGAAAGCAAAAAGAAATTATTTTTTCTCTGACGCCGTATATCAGACAGATTAATAATGCGCTGAAGATGTCGCCAGGGTGAATCGAACGTGCTTGCTTTGTTGCTTAACGTCCGGTTTGCTCAACCGACAAGACTGCTTCGACGCAAACGACAAATCGTGGCACTCTGCCGATACCCGCTGCAATATCAGAAAGCAGTCAAAGAACGATATTGAAAACTCGTATTCTGTATCCGATAGTTTCCTCGCAGGCGCACGTAAACATCGACCTTGGCGGAGGTTTGCTTCCACCCAGAGATGGGCGCTACGTCGTGCTTGTTGAACCTTCGTTTTCGTTTCTTTTTGTTTCTTAACTCCGAGAGCCAGGCATCGCGCCAGATGAGCTTTGATATCCTTTCGTAGATGGTGTGATTACAGGAACGCGAATTTTGCGCATTCGACTCAAGACAAACACACGGAAGATTGCGTCTATGCCTCGCGGTTGTGCAAGTGTTTCGACTGTTTGCGGCTGGCTTCTATATTCAGAAGTGCGTTGTTTGTCAAATAAAGTTGTCAAAAGGAACAAAAAGATAATAATAAAAAGGAACTTTATAAATATCTAAGCTGATTTAATGCCGTTCTCTAGTGTCCTTTTAATCTAAACCGCGCGTTGAGCGATGAAAGCTCTATTAAACTCATTAAGACGCGTTCCTTTCTTTATGAAGAGCGTTCGCAACCCTGTTTCGCAATGAAAGCGAAATGAATCGCTCAAAAGAAAAAGAACAGAAAAAAAAAGAGAAGAGAGGCGTGGGCTTCGAGAACCGGGACTAGCGCTCAACAAAAAAAATAAAAAATAAAAGAAAGTCTTTTACCGCCAAGATCGAAACAAGAAATGAAGAACAAAGATGAACGTATGAGTGTAGTCTGCTTTCAGTCGCTGATTGAAACCTCTAAAGGGTAGTGGTCTGAACACTTCCATTGCGGCACGCTATATGTTCACGGTCGTCTGCCCACTAACGCTGAGCCGCGGAATTTGAAACGTCAAGTCATCGCGAGAAAGGACTACGCCGCAGACCACGAAACAGAATATATGTGTGCTGATAATAAAGTGCTCGTATATGGCCTAATGTATAAAAAAAGAGAGAAAGAGAGAATGAGGGAGCAAGGAAGAAAAGAAACGATAGACAGGCTGAATCGCAAAAAGAAATAAGTAAGTACAGTCAGTCAAAGCTGCAGGAGACAGGATCCGGACGCGGAAAGTTCGTTAGCTCCCCCAGCCTCCACCGCTTCCCCTCCCACGGAGGCAATGCGCGACGTAACCACGGAGAACTCGGCGTAAGGCAAGGCATAGCAGGTTGAAGAATGTTCAGATGGCCGCCATGTGTCGAAAGAGAGAACGGGGAGTCTCGGCCAGAACGCAAGAACCGTGAGAAACGCTCGTCGAGGGTTTGTGCGCTTCGCCTCGCAACGCGTTTATCTTTCCAGTTTAGAGCGCTAGGTATCTGTGCGCTTCGTAGTTCCTTGCTGTTCTACTTCTTTTTTTTTTTTTTTTTCGTTCCTTTCCGTCTCCTCTTGTGTGCTCCGTCTTTGTGGCTCGAGGAAAAGACCGGCTGGTTTTCATAAACATGCGCGGCGGCTTTGTCGGTGGCGAATGTTCGGGACTTGATGTAACGTGTGTAACGCGACATCTCATAGCGAAAGGGTTGTTCTCTCGCGCTTAGATAACTCCCGTTATCACGTCGCAGTCGGTGTCTGTGTGCGTGGCGACAAGCAAACGCGAGGAGTGTCGGCTATGTTCAACTATGATTTGCGCTTTCTATTTATTGGACCCACGTCACTCTTGCACGAATGTTGACGTTCTACAAGGAAGCCATAGGGAGGGGCGGGGGGGTGGGGTTAGAGCCCTGTTTTTTGCTCGTGTACTTGGCTGACCTTGCCGATGTTCTAGTCAGCTTGTTCGAATATGCTGAACTTTGAAACACTAGTAGTAAATCGTGATGACAGAATCTCTTTACGTGCTGCATGTGTCCTTGAGTGTGACACATGTAGAAAAATAAAAGAAAGAGAGAGAAAGACGTTGGTTGCGCCCCCCCCCCCTCCCTTGCTGAAAGCGTGAGCTCCATGAACAGAAGACAGTTACGGCGGTGTTGTCGAAAGGCGTGTCGAATTCACGAGCCTGCTGTCGTTCCCGTCGGCACGAAGACCGTTTCGTAGAAATGCCCCACGCACCACACAGGCCGGCATTTTCACCACTGCTGTCTCTGTTTACACGACCGCCGAACACGATAAACGGTGTGCCCAGCATGGCGCCAGACCGTGCATTCGTAACCGCGCGTACCGAGATATTATGTAATTCGGTGCAGCGTCATAGACGCTGCGAGGAATCCCGCAAATACATATAGTTAAGAAGGCCTTTCAAAGCGCAGTCAGCGATGTCGTGTGTACGCGCGCATCACCTTTCATCATTTGCGTCTGTCCTTCTTTCGTTTGAGCAACTCATTCTCCCTTCCATAGTATAGTTTAGTATAGTCAGTATAGCATCGCGCAGCGAACAAATATTAACCCGCGTAATTTTCCTGCTCTTGGGTCCCTCATTATCCCTCTTCAAATTATAGAAAGGTGGTTGATAGGACGACCACTGCTGTCCATCAGCTTAATCGTGCCCGCTCCCGAACACTGTAAATGCTAAGTACTCTCTGCTTGGGATTGCGACAGCAACCGTAAAAACGAAACAGATTGCCGAGGACGCTTTCACATGTGAAAACATTTCCAGATAATTGCGTTAGTGAAGCAGAAGATAACTTGTAGTCAGCCTCGTAAAAAAAAAAAAAAAATTGTTTTTCCAGTCTGCTTTGCGTTTTCTTGACTGAGCACATGCCCGCGTCTCGTTGTTTTACTACATCTCCCGCTACGCCGATTAAACTCATCGGTACAGTAAGAGCGCTTGTTTGCGTCGCCCTTACGTGTACCCTCTCATTTGCGCTGCAAACACGGATTATAAAACGCGGCTACGCGTTTCTCGGCGGGTAAAATTACATTGAAGCCGCTCGCGGTTCCGCAGAGTCTTCGCGGCGCTGCACGCAAATGGCGGGGCGACGGTGCATAGCTGCACACGCTCTGGTCTCGCCACAGTGCCCACGCTCTCAGCGTGCCGCCGGCTTGACGGGGGGAATCGCGCGGTCTCGTGCCAACACAGCCGAGGTGCCGGCACGTGTTCGCCGTCTTTCGTGTGAGCGCGCTTTGCGTCGTGCTTCTCCGCGCGGCTCACAGCGGGAGGCTTGCCCTTTCCCTCCCCCTCCTCGCCCTCTTAGCACACACACATACAGAGCCGATGGCAGCGCGCTCGCAAGTCTAAACAAGTCGTAACTCCTGCCCAGTTACGCGAGAGATGCCCCGGCGCGGTCTCGCTCGCTCAGCGGGAGACATCCACAGGCCCGTGTGGGTGGACACGTGGGCAGTGCGGGCACGCGACCGCACTGATGACGACGTACCACCCGTGCACTGCGCCGCGTTTCTTCTTTTCCCTGGCGATGTTTTGCCGAGCCGGAACGGTGTTCTGGCACGCGGGATTTCGGCCGCTGTGATTGCGCGGTCACTGCCTTTCGCAACGGGAACTGGTTTCGAGAAACGGCGACTTTGGCTGCGCTTTTAGAAACGGTTTTAGGCGCAAAAAGTGAGACGCGGACAACAGAGTAAAAGACGCGGACAGGCGCCACTCGTTGCTACGTCAAAGTTACCGCCCGCCTTTTGTAAAGCGCGAATGAAGCTCCATTTATATCCCCCAGAGACGCCACTGTTGGTTACGTTGCGCACTGCGTTCAATCGTTTCGTTTTTTTTTTTGCTTTAAGTTAGCCTGTAAACGATTACGTAGAATATTGTTCCGAGATACCAAGCAGGGTCCCACGTCGCGGACTGTGTATGGACTGGTTAAGGCCTATTGTTTTCGTCATGTCTCGACTCATTGACGCTAATTCTATCTAGAGCGTTGTTTCGCCACATGCGACGAAACACAACGGTGTGTGGTACGCGTTTTGAATACCCCGAGATGACATGAAAATCATGGAGGCATATATACCTGAATGCAGCATCTATACGGGAAGTATCGTGGTATAAAGGCAGCAATTCGCACTTATTATGCATATGTGACGAACCTTATTGCTTTCGTATGTTCAGAAAAAGAAAGTTTAATTGTTTGTACATTTCGAAAGATGAGGCGTAATTACTACCTCCACAAGAACGCCTGGAGTCGCACGCACACCCAAATGATTACACAAATCCAGAGAATCCGTTCATTTTGATGCCAGCTGACCAGTCGCCGCGCCGTAGTTCCCTCTAGTAATTTTTTTGCTTGAAACTCGATAATCGCGAACCGCAGTTTCGGCTGAGATTACAATGCGATATCACCGACGTGTCGTAAAAGCAAATTCGCATGCGCAGGTTGACACCCCGCAAAAAAAAAAAAACACACACACACACAAATGATAATAAAAGGCGTCGGAAATGCGCTCTCTGCGATTGCCGCTTTCACCTCGACGAGTTGCAAGACGCGGCGCGGATCCCGGAAGTTCGGACACATCGCGGAGGTTCCGGCCTATCTACGTCCCAGGGTCTTCTTACTCCGCCGACGCTCTCTCTCTCTCTCTCTCTCTCTCTCTCTCTCTCTCTCTCTATTTTTTTTTTCCTTTGGAACTCAGTGCCTCGAGCGCTCGGGAATATGCTATAGGTCTAAGAAGACGCCGGTTTCGTTTCCGTCAAACAATTTTTTTTTTTTGATATTGCCTTTCTTTTGCGTCGTATTTCCGCAAGTGGGTCAAAGCGAGACTTTCTGCCTTTCCTGCGACGCCTCCGTGCAGCTTCGTCCTTCCGCCGTTGAAAGGAGGTGCCGATACGCATCCGCGAAGAAAGGAATTAGAAAACAAACTGCGAGTTTCGAGCCGCCGAGAGGATTCTCGTTGTCGAGTCTTCCCTGGCTGTCATTCGGGACGCGCGGGGCCCGGCATACGGCAGCCGAGCGCAGCGCCATCTTTCCTCACCCGGGAGCGTGGTGTCGTCGTCGTCGCCTCGGCGCAGCCCCGTCTGCAGCGGCGAGGCATCGCGCCTTTTTTTTCTGCCCCCGCTAGAGTGAGGAACCGAAATTGCGTCAAGTGAATGGGGCCTCTCTGACGTTTCTGATACAGCCTCCCGAGCTGCCTTCTGCGTCTCGCGCAGCAGCTATCGCACGAGGCTGCCGCTTGATTTCTTGATCGGTTAAACTCGCTTCTTGTGTTTCGGTGTGTGTTCTGCCGTTGAATTTCTTCCGGCATCGCGCTCGATGTTGCGTGAATTATTTAGACGACAAGATAAACACGCCGGGGCTTTCCAATCTATTTTTCAACGTTGTCTCTTCACTACGGGGCTTTCGCCACAGGCCTTCGGGCTCAATTGTACATGGAGGCCCAGTGAACTTGTGCTTTTTCAATTGCCTCTTTCTTTCGTTCGTTCGTTCGTTCGTTCGTTCGTTCGTTCGTTCGTCTATTCGTTCGTCTGTTCGTTCGTTCGTTCGTTGGAGATGACAGGAAATAAAAGCACGCGTACGTTCATCTTAGCGGCGTTTAGTAGATTATCGATCGAAATGGATCAAGTTCGCTCGAAAATGTTTAGCCCGAACTCACAAGCTTGAAATGTCCGGTTAAGGAGTGAAAAACGTGGCCGGTCAAAAGCCCGTTAAAAAAAATAACAATCTTTGGTGGCAGCAGCAGTTGCCGCGTCCTGCGCCGTTTGGCTAAATTTGAGAAATTGCTTCTATGAGGCCTGCGGAATACTGATGACGCCAGTTGCTTGTAATGCATTCCACCCCCCTCCTGCCCTTCCTCTTTCGAAAATAAAATAAATGAAAAGAAGATAAGTAGTAGAACGCGTCTGTTGCGCTGTCTAACGCAATGACAACGTGGTGGGCGCTGCGCAGAAAGGGGAAGAAAAAGACAAGAACGGGCGAAAAATTGCGAAGAACATCACGTCTGTGGAACACAGTTAGACTTGTAGCGCGGCGAAAGCGTGAAAAGGCAAAAGGACATAAAATAAAATGCAAAAGCGACACATTACTTGCTCTGACAGCGGTGCCTAATATGCAAATGCATTCACGGTCACAGGGCGTTTATGCATGCAAATCATTTAAACGTGCTCGAGCTTGCCCGCTCCTTGGTTCTGTGGGACGAAGCTATTTTATTTTTCTTCTGTGGGGCTTCTTGGCTTGCCGATATATTTTGTCCGCAAGTATTTCTTTATCTTTACTGCTCGGAGTTGAGGGCAAGTGGCCTTGTTCACGGCGCGTATCCGAACCTTTCTTGCTGGACCGTGCAATGTCTTTCAAGTGAATTACGTTATCGTGCTCGGCTAACGTGGTCGCTTCAGTTCCTCAACTTCATTAAGAATTACACACATGTAACATGGCGGTGCATATCGGTGGAAATCAATTAATAAACGTAGGCATTTTAGACAGACAGATAGACGACGGCTGTAGTTGGGAGAAGTTGGCGAACATTCCTGCGGGCAAGTCTTCTTTCTTTCTTTCTTTCTTTCTTTCTTTCTTTCTTTCTTTCTTTCTTTCTTTCTTTCTTTCTTTCTGTTTCATTCCGTCCGTAATTGCTTCACACCGAATGACATCCTGCCCGTGTATTCCGGGTGCAGTGCTCTCCGCGGCTGAGTCTTACGAAGTTACCAAATATATATAGCACAACTATGTAAGCATGTATGACCAGCGTGCGTTGTTCTACGCACTTTTACGCAGTTTCGTTTTCTTTCTGTGTTCTTTTTTTTTTTTTGGTAACATCGGCTGCATGCTTGAGTTCAGACCGAACAGTCCAATAAATGCTTGACGATCTAAGCTAACACAGTTTACAATCATGAAATGTGTTCCACTGAAGGAACGCTTCTGCCAAGCCCCAGGTCGCGCATTCGACTTCCGGCCGCGACGGATGCACTGGTCATGTGACATGCTGGACAAGGCGATAACATCTCGAACGCGACCACGGTCCCTCAGGATGACGCATGCCGCCTCGGATCGCGATGATTCGCGATAACTCGCGATGACTAGATATAATCTACATGCTTGGTCGTTATTTTACACGTTTGTTTGTATATCCGGGCATTTATTGCTACTGGCTCTATTTATTTTTTTTTTCATAATTACCCCATTTACGTAAGTACAGGAGGTCCACTCGTCAATTCTTTCCCACCCTCTGAATCCTTCAGCGGCGATATGTTTCTTTTTCTTTTTACCGTGTATAGATAACTTCGCCATGCTTTGTTCAGCAAAACGATTTGACACTTGATGAGCTTGAGTTTTTTGTGAACGGTGATTGCGGCCATAGGCCACAACAAAAGCGTGGACGAGCGATGACTCTAGAGAAACTAGTTTTTCAGAAAAAGAAAAATAAAACTAGAGAGATTAGCTCTAGTGCTAGTGTCCACGGGAGCAGCAAACGTGCCGGTTCAGCCAGAGTGGGAATGATGCTTAGTAGACAGATTTGCATAAACATCATCCTTCAGGCTTCGAATGACCTTGTGGCTTTGCAAATCGATCATTTTCGGAAGAATATTGCGTTGTCAAAAGCAACGGTTCGCAACGGTCACGCATTTCATCCTAGACTATCCGTCTTTCTGTGTCTACGAAACTGCGAGTGTAATAAAATAAAAAATCAAGTGTAATAAATGACGCCGCAAAAACGATTCGAAACCGCAAGCACGAAAATTGAGACAAACCTACGCACCAACCGCCATGGCAGCCGAGCGATCGCAGCGCCAACGTTCCTTCCGACTCCCTTGTAGTTTTAGTACGAAACTGTACGGAGAAAACAGCTTGTCTAAGCGTCATCAGGAACGCTTCCGGATATCCCTCGTCTCATTCAACTGCTCGAAGGATTTACTGCCTCGGACTAAGCGTCATATTAACATAGTCGGTTGCTCCACTGATGCCATTGGGTGGGCCGCCCGTAGAGCGCCGGGGGCTCGGGCCCCGCGAGCGCCCCAAAATTATCGGAAACGCGCACTTCTTTGGCGGATGCGCAGTCTTCATGCATAAATTCATGCGTCAGTAATGAGAACAAGATATCCTCTCGGCAGGTCATTCGTAGCCGTGACTCCGACTTCTGATTAAGAGGACACAACGGAACAGGAACGAATAATTTATGACCCTAGAGACTGTCGAGAAAGGTAGAATAAGACAAAGAAAAAAAGAAAGAACGAAAGACAACAAGAAAGAAAAGAAGAAAGAAAGAAAGGAAATGTGGGATGGAAAGAATAGAAGCTCTGAGGCTTAATGAGGACCTGAGGACACTGCCTTTTCTTAGGAGGCGAACGGGAAGAAGTTCATATCATTATGCAGTCCACCGAAGCAGACAAAAGAGAAGCAATACGGGTGGAAAAAAAAAAAGAAGGAAGATAAAAAGAAGAAAAAGAAAAGCTTCTTTGCACTTATGACGGTCCAGGTGATTAAAAGTGGGAAGCCGGTTCCTGTGTTTTACACGCGCAGGCCTGCAGCCTATGCATATACGGTCGTTTGTTCGTGTAAGAGCTGCGGGCTGCGTCGACGTAACCGAGTCCGCTGGCTGGGCACCTCCCGCGGTCTACTATAAATAAACAGACCGCTGAAAGCAAGCAGCTGTAGCACGCCTCCGATGTCAAGCCCCCCTGCTCGCCGGGCGAGCATAACAAGAAACGGCAAGAACAAGCCGCGTGTACCCGGCTACGGGCCGGAGTTGGGGCCCGTGGCTTGTCCTGCTGCTTTCGCGGTAACGGGAACCGTGAAAAAGAAGGAACCTGCTCGGGCGGCCGGGCTGTGTTCGCCATGTTGTTGTCATCATTACTTCTTATTTCGCCGTCTGGTGTCCTGTTTCAAGCTGGTACAGCCGTCGGTTGCTTAAAGGGTTGAAATACCGCTGGCGTTTCCACGAACCGGCGCCATCGCGCACGCGAACGACACTTGAAGCTCTGCCTCAGGCGTGATTATACTGGAAATCCGATACGAATAAAGCGACTCGTTACACTAGGCGCAAGCGCGATACAGACTCGCACCTGCGAGGTGCAGGCGCCGAGCTGCCGCTCTGATGGCTGAGGGATTTTCCTTTCTTTGTCACTACAGTCTCACTAACGTTCTGCGAACTTAACAACGCTCTTGACAATGCTAACAGGAATCCTCGTATCTTTTTTTCCTGCTATTTATTAATGAATATTTATTTGCTGTCTTCAACAGAGAGATATGAAACAGTCAAGCTATGCTGTACACATCTCTACGGCAACCACTCTGTAGCAGAGTAAACCAGAACAACGTCGTTGGTGCTGGCGTCGTTCAGTCTGAAAGCTCCGCACAAAGAGAAAAAAAAAACAGCCGCGGCTAGTTCACTGGCTCTGGCGTTTTGCTGCAGAGCTCTGAGCTGCGGGTTCGATCACCGTCCGCGGCTGCCGCATTTTTCGTGGAGGGTGGAATGGAAAAAAAAATAAAAAAGAAAGCTCGCTGCACTTAGGTGCACGTTGAAGAACCCCAGATGGTCACAATCAGTCCGGAGTCCCCCCACAACGCACTATCCCCAGAGTTTCATGGAAACCCATGAATCCAGCCATGATGCACTTCACGAAGCGATGCAGCGCTCTTTTCGCTTGTGATAGACTGAACGAACAGCGCCTCAGAGACCATGTGTCCGTCAGTGCAAAGTGAGAACTTCTTTCATTACCATCCCTCAGTCACCTTTTTTTCTCTCTTCCTCAGTGCGGCATGGCGTGGTTAACCTCCCTGCCTCTGCTTTATGACCTCTTTATCTCCCTAAACCCCCTGAATCAATCAATCACACAACAAAAGAGGCAAATGCGTTTGTTATACGCAAGGGGTGCGGTTTCTTTAGGGCGAACGCGCATGATTAACATCCTGCACCACTTACTCGTCGACAGAATGTATGAATGCACCACGTAATGCATCACCGAGTCCCGTCTTCTGCTAGCATTACAGCAGTCCATATTCTCAAATCCACTGCGGGAACGGTGTCCAACATATCGATCACACGTAATCGGCAAAAAAAGAAAAACGTCGCGTTAATTTAGTGGATGGCGTTTTGAGCACGAGAGCTCTAGTATCGCGTCCCGGCTGGACGACCCCATTTAGTTAAATGCAGCACATAAATTAAAGAAATAAAGAAAAAGAGAACTTATACGCAACCACAAGTTATAAAAACCTCGCGTTGTGTAAGTTAATTTGCATTTGTTCACACCGATGCTACACTGTACAGATCTGAGATCCTAAATGCAACAATAATGCTTCGTCTTCGAAATGATATTATAGCCATTATAAGCCTCATTTTCGTAAACATAACGAGGTACAGCCTAGTTTATTCACCGCAAATTTTCTCCGCGTCAGTTTTCATTCCTCCCTCTTTTCCTTTCCTCCGTGCTGCTTTTCCATACACTAGCGCAGGGTAGCAAGCTATGACGCAGGTGCATCTTAACCTGACACCTGCCTCATTCTGTGGTATAGATGCAGGAGGCTGCCCTTTCCAGCTGCTACTCCTGTCTTTTATATTATAAAGTGTACCCTCAACATCATCGTCATCGAATGAAGCGGTCCTGTTTGCATGTGACGTGCGTGAAGAACGCAAAAATAAAATAAAAGAAAAAAACCCAATAAACACATTGCAAGCGCCTCCGAAATCGCGTGCGCGCGCAAATCCGAAACTATCTTACGAAATTCGGCCACGCATAGGCATAGTGTGACCTGCTTATGCGGTTCCGCTGACTATGACATACGAAGAGGGCCACACCGCACCGCAACACTATCAAGCGAGTGTAGCATAGGGCGTACGAAACGACTCAGGCGGGTGCCTGTGGGTCGTCCATGCCCGTTCGGACTCAGCGCAGAGCTCCTGTCATGTACACGCGGCCATGGTTTACGAGTTGGGAAACCCGGTCCGCTTCACTGGCCGTTATTTCGGACGCAACTGGCGCCCCACGGTGTCGGCCTGATGTCAGCGAGGCAGCTTTTGTTTCAACGTCGAAGGCGCAGGCGGTCTCTTTTTTTCTGTTCATTTTGTTTTTCTATCCTCCTTCTCGCTCGACAACGGATTATGTCTCTGGCTTCCCAGATTATTGAGACTTGCCTGCCTGGCGGCATTGCAACACTTTCTTGCATTATGCCCCCTACCCCATCCCCTCTGCGAAGTTATTTCCCGCATCGTGTTCGCCCTCTTCCCCGCGTAGCAAAGGCGAGAAACTAGTCTATCTTATACGACTGTGAGAATTACGCAGCGAGGCGACGGGATGCGGTGAAAGTAGATAAAAGAACCGACTTACCGGGCGCTCGCCATAAGTCCATCCGCCTTGTTCTTGCGCGGTGTCAAGCTGTGGCTGGACTGCCCACACACACACACACATTGTGTACAGTCCGTCTTTATTAAGACTTTGGCCATTCTATCGCCTTGGCGGCTTTCTGCCGGACGCCTCCCTGCGCTGGTCATCAGCAGCGCACACACAAGTCGGTGGCGCTGATTGCGCAAACGCGGGCAGACGACGTGACATCACTTTGTGATTCAAGCTGACAGCCGGCTTACCTTATTTCGCTGGGGTCCCAGGACTTAGCCGGGCGGAACGGAGGCGCACAAGAATCCGATCGAATGCCAGAAGTCACGTCTGCTGCGACGCTGGTCACCGCACAGCGTGGCTCCATCTGTCTTTTGTTTCACCTCCGTGGGCATTAGGCTTACCTTTCGCTCCAAGGAACATCAGTAGGGGACGTCTTAATCACGCGAAGTGCCTTCTGTCGACCTTACCTTCCTTTCTTTTGCCCCTTCTCCAAACTATAGTGATGAACTGTTTGTTTCAGTTGTCCTTCGTTGGTGACGAAGGTTACACGAACATTTGCGATGCACCAGGGTGAAGTAGCAAATAATGAAACGTAGCAAGATAGCGGCAAGTAGGGACCCTGCGGGGACCCTCAAGCTCTCGAAGCATTCTAGAGGAGCTTGATAACTAAGGCAGAAAGCTGGCGTGGTAGTTCATTTGAATACTTTGGCCCGTCTGCAGCGTTAAAAGCCGAGGAAAGCATACGAGTTAAAGAAGAAGGCTGGGCTGATTGGTTTCAGTATTCTAACATGTTTACGGCGCCAAGAGAAAAAATAACGACCACGCAATAGGAAGAAAACCCATCCTGTCTTCTCCATGTCGCGTGTCCGTTCTCTAGCGCTCGAAATATGTTAGGGCTTGGTAATGTTTGGATCTGACTTCTGGTACGATCGGTTGGGAACTCGGCGCTGACGCCCGTGGTTGTACCTGGGTCGCAAGCCCCAAGGGTAGCGTTGGCCTGGCGGCCTGGGGTACAACTGGAAGCATCCGAAGGTCCCGGCAAAGCAAGAGTCGACTGGTAACAACGAAACAACTTGTTTATTTTAACATCGCAAAGAGTTGGCGGTCAGGTTTGACCGTAGTAGAGAGACGGGAGAGCACTTCACTCAACTGAAGAAATCGGAGCCCTCCCTTTGGCGTCCGGGGGCAGCTGTTTTTATACTCTCGCAGTTGAGGGCAAGAAGGAACCCCTCAAAAGACGAGCACGTGAATGTACAATGGGCTAATGGTGACGCACACTGTCGTAGCGATGCCGTAGCACCATGTCGTGGCGCTGCGCACGATCTCGTAGCACCCTGTCGTGGCGCTGCGCACGATCTCGTAGCACCCTGTCGTGGCGCTGCCGGTCGGACACAATGACTGTAATGAGAGGATGGTCCCTGCTTTGGCATCGCCTGTTTCGGGCACAATGACTGGAACGAGATCCCTGCTTTGGCATCGCCTGTTTCGGGCCCAATAACTGGAATGAGATCCCTGCTTTGGCATCGCCTGTTTCGGGCACAATGACTGGAACGAGATCCCTGCTTTGGCATCGCCTGTTTCGGGCCCAATAACTGGAATGAGATCCCTGCTTTGGCATCGCCTGTTTCGGGCACAATGACTGGAATGCGAGGAGGATCCCTAGGCGGTCGCATCGCCGCAGACGCGCCTGGAAACACCTGGCGATGAGTGTTGCGGCGACGACGATCGGGCCAAAATGTCTGCCGCCCCGCCGCAGTCGCGCCGGCAAAACCACGTGTCGCAGGCGAAACGCAACAGTAACAACACCGCTCTCGAATAACCGTTGCCAACAGTGCTCGACGCCTATGCCATTCGCTCGACGGAGGTTCATACACTCAAAAAGTCCGTAAGAACATGCGTCGTCGAATTACGATAGCGAACGTGTATGGTAGCATGTTACTCGTCATATATTACAGAGTGCGGCCGGCCAATGGTCGAAGAACTTGTTGCGACCGAAAACCTCGTCAATCTGGCACCTAGATTTCAATTTTCTTGCACCATATTATCGCCCATTAATGCTGTCGTTTCAGTGTTTATTCCGACGGGAATGAGGACAATATTTGCTACAACGCGGCTTCAGTGTTCCTAGCCAGGTGTGTCGTGTATGGAGAACAACGCGGCACCTTAGAGTCACCACTTCAGGCCGGGGACTCGGGAGCCAATACGCATTGTCGGCTCCAGGAGTGACGCCTCACACAGTCGGTGAAGAGAGAGAGGGAGAGAGAGCGAGAGCGGAAAGAAATAGACGTCAAAACAATTTTAGGCGCCTGTCTCGTGGCTCGCGCCCACACAGAATGGCGTATCGGCTCGTGCCAAGAAGGGTCTTCGCACTCTCCCGATGGTAGCTGCGAAGGGGAGGGGAATGGGGGGGGGGGAGGGAGGAAGTGGCATGAGCGCGCCGCTCCGCCTGTCACACACGATGGCCCTCTTCATCATGGCTGTTCCTACTTTAACACCTCCGCAGGCGATGCCCGTTACACCGGCTCGAGCACAGCGGGCCCGTAAGAGGCCGGGGGCTCGTCCGTAGCCTGCGGCCGCACCACGTGACGGAAGATTAACTGTGAGCTCGGCGGTCTCGCCTACCCGACCTGCCGCGTGTCAGGGAGGAAACAGAGCGGTAACTTTTTAGGCCCTCTCCGCGAGCCGTCGACTGTTCGACGTTTCCTCGCGTTTCCCCGCATGCGCGCCGAGCGCGAAGTACATAAACCTGGGCGTCATCCAGTTTATTTCCGACTCCGGGAACGACGTTTTCACCCAAAGCTGAGCGGGCCTCACCGTTAATGCGGAGAATATGTATATGTATATATATATATATCTATATACGCACACAAACTGCGGCATCTCTCACTAACTGCGCACTGCGGGGGTTGGCGAGGCAAAACAAGGCAATGGCGAAGGTTTTAAGCCCCGCAACGCGCGAGCCAATGGCGCGAACCGGCGAAACGCGGCGCGACTCGCGCCTGTTCATTTTAGTTTTTTAAGCCCTTCATAACGCCCGTGTACTTTGGACGTCGGCGTAACGACCTCGGCGCGGGATTTATAGCTGCCCACAAAGGCGGCGTTCATATATTTTTTTAAGGTCTTCCGTAGTATCAGTACATCTACACACACACACACGCACGCGCGGCGCTGGCCCGAACCATGTTTTCAGGGTCCCGCGCAGGCGAGTCAGTCGAAACGAAAGAAACGAGAAGATAGTACGACGCACTCAAAGCGAGGAGGAGGAGGAGGAGGAGGAGGAGGAACGTGTGTTCCGTACGCGCGCCCGTTTTGACGGATCCCCGGTTGGCAAGGTAGCTAATTACCCGCTTCGCGTCGAAATGGCATTCCCGTGCCTCCCTCCCCCCCTTCCTTCCCGTTCCCTCAGGCTATCTATCTATCTATCTATCGCTCTAACACGCGAGCGTGCGTGCGTGTGAACGTTGGAGTCGCGCGGAACGCTGAAAACACGCGCCGTTACCTCGCGTAGCGAAGCGACGAACTGCGATGAGCTTCGAACGCGAGATCTCTCTCTGTCTCTCTTTTTTTTTAGCGATGCCATGTTTGTCTGGACACCTAGTTGCGAGAGCAGCAGGCACACCTGCGGAGTTACAACGTACCTCGCATTTCTAAAACTCCGAACTTGCGCCGCGTGCGCCGAGTTTGAGCTCCACGAATCCGTCGGAGCGCAGGAGAGACAGAAAACAATAACAACAAGTTCTAAAGAAAAACATAGGATGGGGCCCTAGTTTTTAGCACAGTGAGAGGTTAGGGGTTGGGGGGGGGGGGGGGAACGAGTCGATTTCTTTCGTCTGCGTTTAGTAACAAGTTCATGGCGTTCGGAGGTGCGCGTGCGGAACGGATAACGCACCGCCTCAGGGACTATAGTATGGCAGGGGCTAATGTTTTCTTTTCTTTTCCCCCTCGAAACTTTGCTGCTACGATTGGGCGGCCTACTAATGGCGCACGCATGAGAGAGCTTACAGCTCTGCAACCGTGCCTAACAATATTGCTCCGCCGAAGAATATCTCTCCATCTCTTTGAAGGCTGTTCCCGAGCTTATAGCTTGCATTGATAAGTAATGCGTGTTCGCTGAACGTTACCTACAAACAACTCTTTGTGCAGGCTGCCTATTAATGTGTCGCCCATTAAACAGAAGCGAACTACTACATTAACGACATGGTGAGAACATACGTGATGAAGGAAAAAGAAGGAAAGAAAAAATGAAGGCATAGCTCAGTCCCGCTGAAAAGTTTCAGCTTATTTAAACTGATAGCAGTCTGTTATTATTCGGTAATATATATATGTATATATAGTGATACGCTAAAATTTAGGAGTGCTCATAGAAGCAGAACGCTTTTAGGAAATGCCACGGTCAGGTAGTACGTGGCTGCGTTGGCCTTACAGATACAGGAGTCTTCTGCGTGCCAAGCAGAGAGAAAAGAAAAATGGCCGCTTCTGCTTTTCGCCACTTCGCTGAAAAGAGTGATTGGTAGAGCAGTTCGGATTGGAAAAAATATCTAATCGTGTACGAATACGTGAAAAAATATGGACTCCAATGCCGAATCGAATCGTGACTGTTTTCGTGCTCTAAGAGTAAGAAAAATTTGGTAGAGTCAACTGTAGTTGACGTCTACATAATGCTAATCCTTCGTGATTTGTAGAGAACTGTTGTATGAATGATACAACTGTTGTGTAGCGAGCGGTTATGCAGAAGCTGTAGTGCTTACATTTATAATCAGCCCGACGTAATGTTTGTAATGGCGCGATATACCATCGAAAACAAACTAAGACTCCGTGGCGCACACCTAGTGGACCCGGTGCCACATACCGACTGGCTCGTACCCAGTCGCTCCAGTCCACATATCCAGTGCACATACCCAGTGAACATACCCAGTGAACATACCCAGTGGCACAAACACAGTCGCCTCTGTGGCGCATTACTTTAGAATGTGCAGTGACTGCAGAATCGGCCCACGAAAACGGCGAGATACACCCGCCCGTCAAAAAGTGGGAGGACTCGGAGAAGAATGCCTCCCACGAGAATAAACGTCAAGTTGAAAGCTTAGAAAGACAGAAACTGAGCTAGTTGGTAAGGATTCGTAATAAAAAAAAGAGGTGAGGCGTGCAGACAGGACACAAGAGTAGAGAAGTGGACAACACAACTCGTGTTGTCCACTTCTCTACTCTTGTGTCCTGTCTGCACGCCTCCCCTCTTTCTTGTATTATTAAGTTAAAAGATCGCAGAAAAAAAAGAAAAAGAACTTATTTCTTTCCGTAACTGAACAAACACTATCTTGAAATCAGTCCTAACCAAATTATGCCGCATAACGCCCCGACGCTACGCACGTGCAAATCTGGACGCAGTAGTGGGCAGTGCCAAATCAACTTCTGCCATCCGGGGTTCTGTAACGTGCACCTAAGTGCAAGTACACGATATCGCTTCTGTAATTCACTCCCGTCTGAATGCGGCAGTCGCGTCGGCGAATCGAACCCGCGACATCGTGCTGAGCAGGCAAACGCCATAGAAACTGAACCACCTCGGCTGTTCAAGTGGACAGTTTTTATATTAGTAAAAAAGCAAGTCATGACGATTTTCAGTTGTCTCATAACGTTGGGCACTTCAAGTAGTCGGTTGAGCATGCATGCGTGGGCATATTTTTTTCCGCGATACGCAGACTCCAACGTTCGCAGTCGCCCCATATGTCCCGTCACAATCGAATGTTCGAGGAAAGCTAACATCTAATACACCAATAGGGCACACTTCGATGCAGAGTAGGAGATATTCGATTAGCGCTCGAAATTGCTAAATCCCTTTCTCGCTGTAGTTTCGCAATATAACGGGTGTTTTCGGAGTATGCAGCCACAAGGCAGCGCCCGCTACATTTCCTTGCCCTCTTTGCCGTTGCGCCCGATGAGGATCTTCGAGCGAATCGGCGGAGACGCGCGCGAAGTGTGCCTGGTCGACAAAGGTCTTCAATTATTCGCGTGCTGCGGGGTCCCTCTCGTCGTCAAGACGACGCGATGCCACCTTGAACGTCGGGAAGATAGAGAGAGAGAGAGAGACGTCGACAGCACTCGCGTCTTGTACGGCGCTTGTCTGTGCGGCAGTTGTCGCTCGCAGGCGGCGATCGCGGCGGCAGATGCCAGCACACGCCATCCAGAGAACCATCGATTTCGATGCCACTCCTCGAACGCGCCACCGCCGGCCGCGGAAGAGCGCAAGCACAACAGGAACGCGGGGGTGGAAGGCTGCATGACAGGGGCGAGGGGAAAGGAGAGGGTATACTACATGTTTTCGATTCGGGACAGTGAGTGCGGCTGTGGTAGGTCCGTGTTGTGCACGCAGTGGTGGCGACGAGAGAACGTCCGGCAGCCCGAACACACTTTGTATAAGCACAGTTCCATAAAAAAAGACAAATTAAAAAATGTCGACGCTAAATAAGACAAGGTAGAAGTGCATGGTGCTTGAAAAGGCTCGGTGATTAAATGTTGATTACATCTCTATCCTGTCTCCTTACCTTTTTTTTTAGTGCCATTAATCATTTATTTCGTATCTCATTCGTATCATATTTCACGCGCAATCTCGTAGGCCTGGTCTTCTTAGCGTCGACGCTTTATTTCTCCTTTAAATTTTTTACCAGGAGGCCAGGTAGGCCGATCCAAGAGATAGTGCTCTTTATGTAGTAATGTAGATAATTTTCGACTATATTGGCGCTAATTACGCCTGTAACGTTCATTTTACCTTCCCTAGGACTGATTCTCGCTTCTAGTGTGCACCCCCGAAGCCGGCTTCCAGACACCACTGCCTTTCGCGCGAGTCCTGGGCTTAGTCGGAGCGAACTCCCTCGGGACAGTTTCCAAACGTGTGCAGTAAGGCGGCTTTGCCTCAGCATGTCATTATTTACGGCGGTGCACCCTTTACAGGAGCATAGTTAACGGTGGTTAATTTTCGACAGTATTCGCACTGATTACACCCGTAATGTAAGTTTTAACTGCAGTGCGACTGATTATAGCATTTTGTCTCGCTGATACCTCCATTTTGAGACATCTTACGACTCGCTAAGATGATATGAACGCACGCAAGTGTCCTTTCGGGAAGTGGTTACAAGATACCCAGATACTAGTGCCAAACCCATATGCAGTCAGCTCAGATGACTTTGTCTTCAAAAAATGCTAGAGAGATATCTGGCGCTTGTATCTATGGGAGCTGCCATGGTAGTATGACGTTCAGCAACCATCGGAATGACGGTCGGTACATGGATTTGTCTAAACTTCGTCCTTCTGACTTCCGTTGGCGTTGTAACCTTGAAAATTGATTATGGTCAATTGATCAGAAGGCTGCTGCCATCTGGAGGCGCACTAAGGAAAGACAGGTCCTTCTCTCGGGCCTCGTCGCAGAGTTACAAATACAGCCTTTTTTTGGTCTTCGTAATGTGTTGAATAATTAACTTGCTTCCTAATGGACGTGAGTCAAGAATTCTGCCGATGGCCGTAAGGTTCTTGCGGTACATTCGTTCAATAAATCAGTGGATCAATAAATGAACTAATCAATTGTCTGTCTGTCTGTCTGTCTGTCTGTCTGTCTGTCTGTCTGTCTGTCTGTCTGTCTGTCTGTCTGTCTGTCTGTCTGTTGTTCTGTCTTATCAGCCTTGTCTTGCCTGATATGCTTTACACACTGCAGGCTAAATAAAGAAAGAAAAAAAATTAACCAACGATTACGATACTCATTAACGCGAAATTTGAGTGCAGCTCTATACGTGTTTTCATTTCGCGACATGTTGACTGGCGCGTACAATCTGTCTCGCGCGGCACGTTGCAAACGGTTCAAAGTGCGCGACTGTCTCGCCAATCGGGCGATTGCAAGAGGTAACACGTGGTTACTCGTGGGCGCGATTCACAGCTACCACCGCACACACACCTTTGCACATGCAGCACTTTGTTTATATATATGTTGTCGCGCTCGCCGCATACCAGTGGTGAATAGACGACGGCGCGCCACACTGGCACCATATCGTAGCAGTCGACGGCTCAGGGCCCGTCTTGCGCGGCACTACGCTTTTCTTCTCACCCTTTCGCCATACCCTTCTTCTCCGCTTTCCGCCTCTTGGTATCGCTGTACCCTCCTTCTCCGCTGTCCTCCTCGCGCTCTCTTCGCTATCGCCGTCTTTCAACCTCGTTGCGCTCCGCGTTCGCTCTTTCATCCTTCGCTTCGCTGCGCTGCTCGTTTACGCCGAAGGACGCCGACGGTAAACGCGCGCATAAGAGCTGCGCTCTAAAAAGCAACTGAACGCGCCGAGCCCGCAAATATAGAAAGGCAGATAGACACTCTCGGCTCTCTTGCTCTTCTATCACATTCGAAAACGTGTCTTAAGAAAACAATAAACCGTGTCAGGCGAAAAAAAAAAATAAGACCGCAGAACAGTGGCGTCAAAGCCGGCCGGCCGTGTACGCGAGGTTGAGCGACGCGCTGAGGCGTCTCCGCGTTACCTCCTGCGCCGGTGAGCACTCGCCGCTTCCTTGGGACTCCTCCCTTTTTTATACGCTGTAAAGCCCCGCCACACATCAGCCGTACAGTACTCGTAAAGTGCTTGTACGGAGAGGAGGGGAAGCAGAAGCGAGCTAACTCGAAAGGGAGGATGTGTTGAGCTCCCGCGGAAGGAGCGTGTAAATCCTCTTTAGAGGGATCCGGCACGGATAGCGCCGCGAAGTAGCCAGCGAAAGAAAGCAACGCGCGTCGTGTGCAGCAGGCCGGAAAAGTGCTCCGATCTTGGGGAGAGTCTTAAGGCGCCGCAAAATGGCCGCTGTATAGAGGCTGAGGCGCGTCAACCGCAGCAGCAGACTCTCGAAAGAAGTGGCCTGCCTGGAAAGAAGGGGAGCGCACACCAGCGAGCGCGCGCATACACATGATGGATAAGGTATTCGCGGCATGGAAAGAAAAAAAAGAAGAAAGGAACGGCGTGTACTCTTCGAAGCAACGAGGCGCACCGGTTAAAGTATATGAGGTCGCGAGCGAGCGAGTGAACGAGCCAGACTTGTTAAAGCAAATGCCGTCGGGCCGGTGTTTAGACCTCGAGTGTATGCTAACGAGTGAGCTGGATACGAGGACGCATCGCGGTGTTTGCCCGCAATTACGTTCCGCCTTCTTGACTATTAATCCTGGATTATATAAAAGCGCAGAAGTGGGAGAGATCACCCAGTGGTGCTTCCACGGCTTCCCCATTTAAAAAAAAAGGAAATGCAGTAGGAACTTTTTCCCCACACGAAAAGAAGAGCGATAGAAAGAGGGCAGGGGTTGATGGCAAGAGGTTCTAAAGGCTTGTTTGTTTAAGCTCGTCTGCTACTTATTATTCTTCTGGAAGGGCTGGTTATTTCTTGTCGAATTTTCTTTTTCTCGCAGAACTGCGCAACAAAACTTCATACCTACTTAACGATGTGTCTTCTTTTCTTTTCTTTCTTTCATGCTTTGTAGAGCTCCGTTGCGCACTGCAGCCTTAATCTATAGCCGCAGTTCGAAACAAATTCTCCGCACGTGAAGCGCAATTTGCACAAACACCAGGCATTGCGTGTACACCAGAGAAGGGATTTGCCTACTTTGCCTACGGTACAGCGAAGTGCGTATAGCTTCTTGTTCCGTTGCTGCCTTTTCTTGCGCCACTACGGATTACTGTTAAAATACTTGAAGCTAGAGTTGTTCAGTGGTCCGGCATGATAACCCAGCGTCCCCCCCTCTCTCTCTTCTCTCTTTCTGTCATTAGAAAGGGAACACTGCCGGCCTTCGCCTTTCACGTCGAAGCAACATCGCTGGCGGAGTCCGTTGGACCGTACACTGCACGTAACCAGCGCTGTGTATGATGAGGAAAAAAAATCTATAAAAAGAAGAAGCAGAGAGTAAACCAGGCAATATATTTCTGGTCCTTTTCACTTCTTCTGCAGCGTTATTTATACTTAAACAGAAAGCAAGAAAAAAATTAGTGCCAGAGCTGCGATCAGAAAAGAAATGTTTCGGGACAGTATAATGATATAGTTAGGTTGCTGTAATTTCTGGCGCCACTGCAATCCAATCAGGAATCTTCCTTCGTTTAACATTGCCCTGTCACAAATAAAAAAAAACGAATAGAGAGAGAGAGAGAGAGTATTGAAGAAAAAATTTATATATGTTAGAGGGATGAAGCCACGTTCTGTATAACAGAGCAGAGAAAACTCATCCGATTGAAGCTGTCGTCGCGCGTCAGCGGTGTTCGTGTGCTTCGCTGCGAAAACTGTTGAGACAGCGGGTTATTGCCGTTTTATTGGGGCACCCAGAGAAGGTTACAAAGAGAGAGAGAGAAAAAAAAAGAAGAAAAGAAAGCCGCAAACAGAAGAAAGAGAGCCCACGTAGCTGGAAATGACGGCTTTACGGCCTCGCATTCTTTATTTTCTGCCGTCATGCAACGTCAGCGCAGTGAGACCCTGACTGATACAACGTGGGCCGTGACTTTGGTGATCTACTAGCCTTATAGTGCGATGAAGTTAAATTTAAATCGCTCCTTAAGGCGCCTCTTGTTTTCTTTTTCAACTTCAAGGGGAGTAGGGTAGCGCGATTAAAAGAAGGGACAAAAGAAGACACATAGGGACACACACAGCACTCATGTGTCTTCTTTTGTCCCGTCTTTTAATCGTGCTACCCTACTCCCCTTGAAGATGCATTACCAACAAGCCCACATTGCAACCCTCGTGAACTTTATTTCTTTTTCAAGCTTTATTATCGTTCTATAGTTGGAAACGCCGTTGCCCACTGTTCATGAAAACTTGTCATATTTCATATTCATTGAATATTGCTCTTAGCGATTTATTTATACAAGTACTTGCAGCACCACTAGGAAATTATTGCATGGGCGCATTGTAGAGAAGAAAAGACCATTTCCTATATATATATATATATATATATATATATATATATATATATATATATGAGCTGGTTCTAAATAACAAAGCATACAGTAAGGCACAATCGCTACATCACAGACGTCAACGCGATAACAAGCTCGCAGGTTCGTATTTCATTTTTTGAGATGTTTCGTATTCGATAGTTCACCTCCATTGAATAACACTGCCGAAAAAGGGGAAAAACCGCATTTTGACGTAGCGCCCCGGTGACTCCCGAGTCGGCATACCTCCTTTGTGAAAATAAAGTTTTTCATTCATTCATTCCCGAGTCGGTTTCACACCCTGCTGTAATCTCTTCACTTTGACGGTCCTCCTGGCGACAAGGATGCGAGCAAAAGCGCGCCAATAATTGTAAATTTGGACGCGCGCCATCAACGACATATCTACGCATATTGACGCTCCTATACCCTCTATACGCAGTAACTTCTGCAATTGTACACACATTCTTGCATTCCTTATTTGTAACCGCCCCAATGGGTGCCATAAATAATGGTAATATGTCATAAATAATTGTAATTTGCTCTAAATAATAGCAGAAGGTCTAAAGTATTGTGAGGCCTAAAGCTTACATTAATCGGGGCAAACGGCACTTGTTAATTATCTTGGAATCTAGTCGTAAACCTGCGTCTTGTCAAAAACTTAGCGGAGCTAACAATTTTTTACTCTGCCGCTAGACGCTGTGTTACAAAGCGTAAACCACGATGCTTGGAGCTACGCTTACATTGTTAGGTGAGTTGAAAACTAACCGTGAATAATTTAGCAACATCGCCGCTGCCTTCAGACTAACAAAAAGTGACCAAATCACAAATAAAATTTTACTTACCTGCCGAAACGTGCGTCTTTAACTAATTTTACCGTGTTGTTGGCAAACTTGTGGTATGAGAAACGTAATCAAAAACTTTAGCTTTGCATTCTATGTTACCGTGATACATGTTACTCGTTAGGTCCCGTACCGCAGTAGAGCCGGTGAGAGACCAGCCTCTTTGGCACACCGTCGTCGCGTGTAATGCTGGAGCGTAGACTCTGATTTATATGATGCAGCGAAGAATTAAGATTTTAAAGGGTTCCGCATCGCCGACATCTCACGAAGGCTGATGCTGTGGCGCCATCTCCTAAGGGGAAATTAAACCTTTCCCGTCGCGATGTCGCCTCCGTGTGCTCATGGGCGTCAAATCAAGCAGTTGATCGCAACGATAACGATAAAGCTTACCTAATATTTGCCTTCAATGCAAGGTGGGACTAAATTATGGATGATTTTACCATTTATTTGTTCCTGCCATGGCGGAGACCAGTAGCTAGGGCGAATTCGGATGGAAGCGGACGATCAGGACAGGGGTGGGATGCCGCCATGCTGCTACGCAGACCACGGTAATCTGCACGGTTGTTAGCGCATGCCCAGTCCATGGGCCTAACGCGTCACGTATTATGCAAATATAAAGGTCGGGACATGGGTAATTGGAGATCGCTGGGAGAGGCCTTCGTCCTGCAGTGGACATCAAATAGGCTGCTGGTGCTGCTACTGCCGATACTGCTGCTGCTGATGATGACGAAACGTCTCTAATGTTCAGTAACATTAAATTCCCTGTTCTGCCCCTCTTTGTCCCGTTAGACATCGCCGCTTTCGTCCTAAATATAGCATGTACCAGCATGTCCAAAACCCCGATTCTGCGCTTGCCACCTCGCTAACAAGCGTCGCGGTTATTCTTTGATGACCTTTACGAAACCTCGTTAGGCGCTCGCCTCTGTCTCACCAGTTCAGCGCAGAAACGGGACGGGATGGAAAAAGAAGAAGGCGCTCCTTGGTCGAGGAGGACCCCCCTCACAGAAATGGCTGCGCGCAGGAGGCCTGGCGGGGATTAATGCACGCTGCCGGATTGTCGTGCGGAAAAACGAGCACGCCGAGACGGCGTTTCCCGTTCCCACGGGGCCGCGGTGCGATCGGCTGGCGCGACCGGGCGGTCAACGATCAGAGGGCAACACGCGCTCGCGACTACGCGCGTGCGCAACTTCGTCCCGGAGGGGGCTCGCGCGCGAGCGACCTATAAGCTCTCCGGCGGAGAGAGGCAACATCGCCTAACCAGGCGTTTGTAGTTGCGGGCCAACTTTTCGCAAGAGTCGCGCCGCATGGGCTCTTGCGACTTTACGTTGTCAAGAAGCTTGCACCATCCCCGGGTTAGCTGGTTTGGCATGGCACAGTAAAAATTACGCAGTTTTTAGTTTTTTTTTTTTTTTTTACGTGTAAGGGCCCCGAAAGAGCGACTTGGGATTTGCAAAGTGTGCGCGTACACAGAAAGAAAGGCAGGGAGGTTAAGTACCTTCCCTCCCATATTGGCTACCATAGAGGTAGTGAATGGGGAAATGGAGAAAGAGATAAGAAGAAAGAAAGAGGGTCGGTGTGCGCGCACGCGCAGATGAATTTTCAGTCACATATAAACCAGTATTTCTTTCTCTCTCGCACCCGCGTTTAGTGCAAACGCCCTTATAGATAGATAGATAGATAGATAGATAGATAGATAGATAGATAGATAGATAGATAGATAGATAGATAGATAGACAGATAGATAGATAGATAGATAGATAGATAGATAGATAGATAGATAGATAGATAGATAGATAGACAGATAGATAGATAGATAGATAGATAGATAGATAGATAGATAGATAGATAGATAGATAGATAAAATTGACAAGAAGGAAGGGAAGCTGAGTGGCCGATAATGTAACGCTCCTCGAGGCCACTGTGACGTGCTTTTCAACACACAGCTCAACAAATTAGTGTCTGGCTTCTCCATGAGCGCGGGATCACTCAGGTATCCAGTCAAAGGCGAGACAGTTACCAAGTCTGCGGCATTTTACGTTTCCTATCCTGTAATCTACACATTTGGGTATTATCACCACCGCTGGTACGCCAAAAAAGCATATATTAAACATTTATCGCTAATTTTCAGCATCGAAACGAAATTCATCGTAAGGCCACTACCGAAGTGGGCTAAAGAAGGGAATCCAAATACAAGCTTCTATTGCTTGCGGGAGTCGTGCATTACGGATTGACCTATATGAAGCCCAGCGAAAGCAATGTTTTATTTTTGTTCCAGCGCTATAGCGAAGGACCCGGGCGCTTTAAAATCCTACATTATACAGCTGACTTCCTTGTAAAGACCGCGCGCCACACCGGTCGCTATAGCGGCACAAGCACGTTTAGCAGAATAGAGCATTTAACTAAGATGTAGTCGAGATATACTTAGTGAAAAAGGCTACTGAGTTTCTTCTGTACACTTCGTCTGACGAAATGTGCGGCGGCAGCCGGCCGAATGACGTCCAGGTTCGCAGCATGCTTAACGTCGACAGGTGCTGCATCGCAGCCCAGAGGCCGCTGTGGAAGGCACGTGACCGACCCTCTACGTGGCGTATGTTGCAAAAGAAGAAATCAGCCATTGGGTATTCCTATGTTTCTTCGGTGTACGCGCAGGGCTAGTGGTCTTCGCTCTGTAAGGGGCGTTCACAATACGTATGAAAACATAATTGGTACAAGAGCGCAAGGAAGACGGACGGCAGAAGAGAAGACGGCGATGGCAACCACCAACTTCAAGCCAAAGTTCATTGCAGACGAAAAGGACTTTACCTGCTCTCAGTTAGAGCAGGCATACAGTCGTGCAAACTCGCCTAACTATCAGTTCTCGTAAAGATATGAAAAACAATGAATTAGGTTGTACATACGGAATGCTTCGTTACACAGGTCGAGGCGCTCGTTGTAGAAACGTTGGGCGATACATAGGCAAAAGCGTATCACGCTGTACTCATTGTTCAGAACCTGTTAAAAACTTGGGTGACTGGTAAAGTTCTCGCAACCTCAGTGTTTTTTTTTCCCCGACTGTTTCCAGCTGCGAACCTCGTCGAGGGCCGCGGGAGCTCTCCCGCAGACACTGCGTACAAGGTTCGTCGACCTGCCGTACACACAATGAAGAGGCATATTTTGTCGGCTCGAAAAATAAGTTTGCCTCGCGTTTCGAAGGCGATTGGGCTCCGCGAGTTCCTCGTTGGGCACACAAACCACGACTGCGCGTCGGTTCGCGTGTGGTGAGAGTGGCGCTGAGCGGAATGGAGAATGAGCCCCCCCTCCTTTCTTTTGGCGCGTCGCTCGCTCAGGCGGCGCGGAAAGTTCAATGCGTCGTATCAGCAAAACAGCCCTGCGGAGCGATTCCCGCGCGCTCGCGCGCGCACACACGCAAGTCTGCGGCTGAAAACGGAAAAGCAGAGAGGGGGAAAAAAAAAAGGCTTACAAAGGCGGCGGCGGCAGAACGTTGACGTGGCGTGCGACCGCAGATGGTGGTGGTGGTGGTGGTCCCTTTTCTTTCGGCGGAAAGACGGCGCGCGGCGGAATATGAATGTGTCCCCGGCTTATTTTATTCTCCTTTCTTCTTCTTCGCCTCCTTCTAATCTTTCACGCCGCAGACCTTTGTTTCGCAAACGGCGGCCCTCCACGCCGGCGCGCGAGGAGAAATATATTCAGGGATCAGGAGCGTATGAGGCCCGAGTAGGAAATTTTGACTCTTCGACACGCTCCTAATTACGCAGCGCTTTGAACCTCAATGCGCATGTGCGGAGGGAAATGTTTTGCGCTACGATGTTGCAACGGAGACGTGCGGCACGCGGTGCCTAGAAATGAAACTACGTGTTGAAGTCAAACGGAAGGAAGAGGAAAAGAAGGAATGAAAGGCAGTGAGGTCAACCAGGCGCCCGTACGGTGGTAGGGGTAAGGGGGTTAGGGGACAAAATGGAAGAAAGGAGAGGGAGGCAGGAAGGTACCAGCAATGTGAACACGTAGGGGTTGACCCCCGAGCCTGCAATCAGTCACTTAGTCCAGCCGATTTCATAAACCGTAGCAATGCCCGCATCGCTTTGTAGACCTGGTGACACGTGGGACCACGGCCCAGGATCTTTGTCTCTCAAAATCCTGGTGTAACGAACGTCCCGAAACAGCACGCGAGTTACGAGCGAAACCGGTGTTTGACGGCTCCGGATCATAATTGACCACTTTTTATAAGAAATTCCTTGATCCCTTTGGCTTTTACCTCGTCACCAAGCAGTAATCCTCATCTATGTTGCGTGATGTGTCTTAATTTTCACGCTGCGCTGTCGGCACTTTCGGGGTCACGAATGGCATCCGCATATCGCATAACATGGCATTCCTGACAGGACAGCAGCAAGCTCAGTGGGTTAATGAAATAAACTGCACTCAAGATGGATGACGATCATTGTGTGAAGTCAAGATAAGTCGCAAAACGAGTTAAAATTTATTTTACAGCCTTCACCTTGCATTCCAAGCGTTGTGCATGAGCAAATTTGTAATCCGCTCCCATGATAAAGCGGCTGCCTCAGCCGAGAATCGAAGCCAGGACCTACCTTTCAGCAGCGGTCAAGCGCGTCGGCTCTTATACATGGCGTTTGACCCACAGATCGGATTTTTGACGATCACCGGCTATGCTCGCCGCTATTGTTGCGCTTTGAGTGTAGCTTGTTTTCTGGGCATAGGTTCATCCAACAAAGAGTTAGTTTGGTGAATTACAGTGTTTGCTACGGTGTTTTTCAACACCACTACAGTGTGGCATTATATATATATATATATATATATATATATATATATATATATATATATATATATATATATATATATATATATATATATATATGTGTGTGTGTGTGTGTGTGTGTGTGTGTGTGTGTGTGTGTGTGTGTGTGTGTGTGTGTGTGTGTGTGTAAAATGTGAATTAATGAGATAAAACATGGATGTTAACCAGAAAAGTGTCTGGTGAAAGCGCGTTTTAACCCTCTTGGGGCTCACAGCTTCATTTTGCACTTCTGTAATTTACTCATGCTAACAACGGTATACTATGTACACTGAAACATCGTTAGTGTCGCTTAAGGAAACACATTTAACAGCTTACATTTAAGAACGGGCTGCAATATTAACACGCTTCCGTTTACAATTAAGTGGACAGGATCGCTACTGTTTGGAGATAAAGATAAGGACCGCGAGAAACAGACAAAGGAAGTAAAAAGAGAAAGAAAGCAGAAAGGAAAGATAGCGAAGGAACAAGGGGTGTTATGTGACGTCACATATACACCATGTTTTCGTCCTACTCACAGCTTCCACTGTGCTCATGGAGGTAATTATGTTGCACGAGATAGCGCTCAGCTTTTCACCTTGCTGGCGGTACAACTTTATGGCGGCCCGCGATGATGTTAACGCACAGATGTCGCAATGGAACACCATTTAACTCGGGCGTGTGACACAATAGGTAATCGCTGTACGAAGGGGCTTTTAACTTTTCTGCGAGAAAAGGGTCTCAACTAGATACTTTCAGTATTGTACCTTGATTCTTGTGGCGTTTCTGCGTGGGCTCTGTGTCTGCGGTGCACCCTTCTTCTCATTCTCGCTCTTTCCCAAGATCGTCGTGTGGGAGGCGCGCAAGCCGAGTCAACCGACGTGGAAGCGAATTTTATTTCAATGTCATTGTCAATGCAGCGCGAGAAGGGAGAATCCAGGCGCGTCGGATTACAATCGCAGCATAGCAATGCTGCTTCATGATCGGCGCAGCATTCAGATACCTCGGTGCCGTATGTATAACTTGCGAACTCGCGGCGTTTCCTGGTCGGGGGCAATCAAAATTCAACCGAAGTGGGGCGCCAGAGATAGCACAGAACGCCACCACACATTGAGAAAGAGTCGGCGCACAGTCGCACACCCCTTGGCCGCCACACAGTATGGACAATGAAGTCGTAGCCGCGTCCAGTCGCAGCCCATCGTGAGAAAGGGAACCAAGTCCGCGATGGGGTGTCCGGGCTTATATGCTTCTGCACTGGTGGACGCCGTGGGAGTCTTGCGCAAAGCCGCGCGGCTTTTCTTGAGTAATGAGCTCGCGAAAAGTACCCACGAAACAAGGGAAGGTGGTGCCTTCGTGGGTATAGATGGTCCCTTGGAAAGGGAACGGCGAGTTACGCGACCTACGTGCGATAAGGAACCACTCCTCGCATTCGGTTTTCCCTTCACGTACTCTATACGCAGTGGACCACCGCACTTGCGGCGGCCGCTAAGCCTGATGAATCTGTTCGTGCCTAATAGGAAGCAACAGATCCATGACGCGACTTAGAGCGACGCTCGTGGAAGTGGATGGTGTGTTTGATTCGGCATTGCACACGCTCGCCTCCCGCCTCTAACCCCCCCCCCCCCCTCCCGCCAGACCCCAAGCCGAGGTGCCATAAGACCGGCCCAATTCCACTTTCACTTCGCCTCCTACGGATTTCCCAATAGTTCTTTTTCTTGTTCTTTTTCTTTTTACGTTTGATTGGGACCCCCTCTTATCGATTTTATCCCTCTGTTCTTGCTAGATATATGGGAGACGGGGTATACCGCGACTTTAGAAGCCTTTTGATTTGTTTGTGGCGCCTTATCCTTGTCGCAGCGTTCGAACTATACATACAAATAATTAATTAGGCGGCAAATGACAAGGAAAGAGAGAGATAAAGATCGCTTCTTTATTTTTACGTTCGAGTGGTAAATTGAGTGATTTTCTAACAGTTGCGCTTTATTTGTTTGCTGACGTGTGGAGTGTAAAAAATGTGCGTGTGGAGTGTAAAAAGATCTACTACTTGGCAAGAGTCAAGGAGTATAGTTCCTGAAATATGATGCGTATGTACAAGTATGTGTAACGCTCACTTTGTACAGCACAAAGGAAGTCTGTGAGCACAAAGTTTGTACAGCACAAAGGATGCGTCTGTCTCAAAGCTGTAATTATCCTGTTAAGCAGTTCGGGTAATCCTGGATTCTGCTATAGTAGTTTTCTTTCATAACATCTGCAGGCTGCGTGTCACTACACGTGTGAAATACATAAAATGAAGCCGAATTCTCACGAAGGAATTAAGTCAAACGAAATCGGAGCTCGCGTAACGTGACTTTTACTGAGTTGCGATCGTGTTCGACTTATTGTATAGAAAAAGAAAGTAATGTCTTATTCTACAATCTTATTATACCCATGCTATCGCGACCCCGAGTACAAGACCAAGCGGCTCTGCTATCCAAAAGCACGGAAGAAACGCGAAGTTAAAAAAATATAAGGACGAACCGTTGTTTGTTGTCCGCCGGCCACCACCACAATGGGACAAAACAGGGAAGCACAAATCTCTTACGTCCAGCGACAGACGCCGTCGGATTACCCTCCCGCTCGGTACCTGCATCCGGGCATTCTCTCATCTCTCCGCACATTCCCGCTCTCCGCATCCGCGACCGCGCGCGGATCAAGCCGTCGTCCTCGCGTTAGCGGAGCTTGCCCAAAGCTGTCCCGCACCCATAGCGAACACACGCACTCGTGCGCTTTCTGTACACCTGACCGGGACGCACAGGGATCGATGGGCCGCACCAATCGTGTCGACAGACCTGCCGTCGCTCTTCACTCCACGCAGCACCAGTGCCCGACAGGCACAGGGCCAATAAACCGAAACAAGGGCACCAAACGTCTTATGCGCGAAGGTCTACCCGCGATATATAAAAGGAGGGCCAACCACCGGCAACATCTCAGCGCGACAAACAGTCCAGGAGGGAGAGAGTGACCTAACGTGGAGAGACGACGTCGAGCTCGCGAGGCGCTGGTCGGAAATGAAGGCTGGCCCCAGCTTAACTGCAGGAAATCCCGGTAATCTCGCTGCCGTCGCGTCCCTATACTGCAGCAGCGACGCCTTGCTGCTTGGTTGCTATTGGGGCCGCCCCGTTTGCTCTCACTCGGTGATGTTTCCGATGTTGCCACAAGACTAGAGGCACGCGACGCATTGGCCCGCGCTGGCGCCCCCTCCTCGGCAAGTGGTAATGAGAAAGCACGCGTCCGATCCGGACGTAGTTAGCGAGAGGAAGCTCGATTCTCTAACACAGCTCGTCCGTATGTATAGTGGGCCGGAGAACGACGTGGTATGGAAGGGTGGCTCTTTCGCGCCTTTAAATATGCGGGGAGGTGTTTCTTTGACCCCACCCCCTCCCCTCAACTGTGATTTAATTGACTCACACTAAAGCTGGAACCGACGCTTTGTGCCGTTCATGACGCGTTCGAGTGGAGCAGCGACTATGTGGGTTAGTTATCGTGAGCATCGATTGCCCCAGCTGCTTAAGATAGAACAGGACTGAACGAAGAGAATCGAATGTCCCAGCACTGGCAATTTTATTAAAGTAGGCGCGTGCTGGTAGTACCTAAATGATAAGTTACTGCAAAAACACCGCATTTTCTGGGCCTCAATAGGGTATCGGCGAAACTTCATAAGCAGGCTTTTTCAAAGTCGGACCAAATCACAATGGCGTCCGCGGGTTTCAATCGTAATTAGGGTGTCAACAGTCAGTGAATCGACTCTGAACTGACGTCATCGACGCCGGATTAATTTTGTACAGCTAGCACGGTGAAAAGGTAACATGTTATCTCGATTCGCTTATCTCCAGCAGCAGAGTAGCAGCTGCAAATAGGACAACGTGGCGCATGCGACATCAAATGAGTACTCCCCATTGAGTAGAGGGGCAAGTTAGGTTAGTTGGTAGAAGTTCATCATGTAATGGCGGGGTTACTGCGCTAGAAACACACTGGCAAGAGAAGTAGAAGTGAATAGAACTGCACGTGTCCTGGGGCGCTATAACGTAAAACTATTCCAAACTTTTCTATTCCAATTCTGCTATCAGCCCTCCACGATTGGTCAAAAACTTTTTTCGACCACCCCCAATTCACCTGTCTATCACGCGACGTCACGAAAACCGCAATACCTCCCCATCTGATATGATGTGTACACACTGATTATGCATGATTTGGCAGAAAAAAGAAAAAAACAGTTACTTCTGATTCGACCCCTTTTCGCCATTAGCCCTCGGCTATTGGTAAAAAGTTTTCGGGCTGCACCCACTTTACCTGCCTGTCACGCGACGTCACAAAACCGCAAGAACTCACCGCGTCAAAGTGACGTGTACGCGATAAAGATGCATTAATATGCCGAACAAAACTGAATTTTTTTCGGAATAGCCGCAGGCTGCCCCGTTCCGAAAGGAATAAAAGATGGCTGCCGCCTATCGCTCAGACGCTGGCTACTCGAACCTGCCGGAGAGCATGGGTGTATTTGCGTATAATAAAACTTCTTGCGTGGCCGTATAACGTTTTCAAGCACTTTCGGCACGTTTGCCCCCTCATTCTGCCAACTCGTCTTTGCTGAGGGTCTGTTTTAGCGTCATTCTTGAGCTTCCGTTGCATGCCGCCGCGATTTTCGACCAGCCACCGCAAGCTAAGTAAGGGAGAGTCGACCAATCGTAGACGCCGGCACCACCCTCTTCATCCGGTTATCGACTTTCAGTGCAGTGGCTCGGCCCCATCGAATCCCTCTCCACTTGAGCGTTCTCCTCGCCTCTTGTCAGCCAATTAAATACGACAAGCCGCTCAGTGTAGGCAATGTTATTCGTTTTTCAAGCAAACAAAAGTGACCTCCTATGAACGAGGAGAGCGTTTGATTGGTCTGTTCAGACAACTCTGCGGGTGACCGCCCGGTGCTTGCGTTGGTGGTTACGCAAAGTTGACGTCAGCAGATTGGAATAGAAACATATTGGAATAGTTTTACGTTATAGGGCCCCTGGACAATTCTACTTTTATTGTCCATGTGTTTATAACGCAGTACAACCTCCCCCCCCCCCTCCATTACAAGCTGAATTCTCTATTGAGATACAACGACACATAATGACATATGGTTCGTAGCTTTAGTTAGTTGTGGTTTTGATAGGTTTAGCTTAGCGTCCGCAACTGATGCACTGAAGGTTGTTCTTCATCAGGCTACTTTCAGTTGGGCGTTCCATACACAGCGACTATGCAAACAACTCAAAAACGCTTTTTTTTTTTTGTCGCGACTTGGCGTGTTTGCCAGCGCCACCTCGTGCGGCGTTGTAGACGAAATTGCGGAGACATCGCAACAACACACATCGTTAACCATATAACGCTCGCCACTTTGCAAAGGGACTCCCGCTGGCAACGGGATCGCGCGAGAACATTCCGCAAGAGTCTTCACATTCAGCATGAAAGAGATAGTGGCTACGGACGCAGCGCTTGTCGCTTCCGTTGAACTCCACACAAGGGCACCGTACCGCGTAACTATCTTGCGTAGGCAACGGCGTTGCGTAGGCTAAACTAAGGCTGCCTGTTCGGGTAACTGTAACTTGCAATCATTGTACATACACAGACCATTGTTGCAGCATGTGTTAGTCTTGAAGATAATATTAATTGTGCGCGTGGTGATATAGTGCGGTATGCTGGAGTGTCGATGCTGCTGTTGGTCGGGCCAGATGGCCTTGTTTTCTCCCTCTCTTTTTTTTTTTACACCGGCTAAGTTTCCGTAAAGACGCATTTTATTAATGCAAACGTTTGTTAAATGATCACATCAATTCTTCCCCAGATGTTTGTTGGACGCCGGAGAGCCGCGGTTGTCGAGCAAGACTATTAGGAAATAAGAAATAAATTCTGCCCGGCTAATAAATAGAAGGTTTAGTTAAGTTCAGTGCACCACCTTCTTTTGAACACCCTGTTGTGAGCGGTTGCTTTCAGGTTTCACGAAGCCACAGCAAGCTGAACTGCCGACTATACTTTGCCCGCGTGGGGTTCGGCTCGCATTACTATCGCGGCTTGGCTTCCAGAACAAACTACTGGCCGTAATGGTTGCAATAATGAGGCATCCGCGCACGCTTAGCGTCGTCTGCCCGCCGACGCACTTTAAGGGCCGCTGTACAGCAACATTGCGCAGTGCAGCTCCGCTGATATCCTTCTATTTTTTTTCCTTTCCGCATGCTTTGTTCATATTCTTTGCGCGAGAAAACCCGCATATGACGTCAAAGCAATAACACTAACTGGCCAAATAACTACCTCTAAGCTACATATACTTCTTTTTTTTTTTCGCCAGTACAGCTGTTTGCTTTTCACCGTTTGCTTTTCACCCTGTCGAGATCCACGCACTGAACGTGCACGATTTTGCATACCGACCACAAGAAACAAAAGGAGAGAGAGAGAGAGAGAGAGAGAGAGCCTATCAATATACGAAATCTCTATAAAGAAACGGATGAGTTGTGTACTGTAATTCAACGGCTTGTCCTAAATTTATCTACTTTTTTCTATATGGTGTACAAAAAAGAGTACATATATATATCGGCGAATTTAGCGATGGACTCACTATTACTCTCCTGCCTTCTTTCCCTCTACCTTCTTACTTCGATGCAGAGAGTACATCACATGGGAAGTATTGTAATGCCGGGCCCGCGCTGTCGCCCACGCGTCGGGGCACGCTTCGGCTCTCACCCTCACAAGTGGCGCGAGTTGGATGAAACGCATTAGTCAGGAGGACGAGGCGGCCGCCGGATGAAGCTTCAATTTCAGAGACCTTTAATGCATCGCGCGAAAAGAGGAAGGAAGAAAAGAAAAAAGAAAGACAGAGAAAAATGTCCCGTATCTTTCCTGCGACTCGCTCGACCCTCTGTTTCTCCTAAATGAAAAGAAAATTCAATCAAAGCTGCAGGGCCCGGATCATCACTCCTTGCCTCGTGGCGTGAACCAGCCCACCCTTCTCGCGGACTCTAACCCCACTCTCCACCCCCTCGCATCCAATACAAGTCTTGTATCTCTCACTTTTCGCTCGCCGCGCGGTGCGCCGATGGCTTCGTCCGTTCCCCTCCTGCTTTAAGGCCGTGTCATTCACATAATGGCTCCAAAGCAAGCTTGAGGCCCCTGAAAAAAAAAAGTTAGTTTTCTTCCGCGCCGTTGTTTTAACTCCTAAAGCCCACTCGCCTAGGGAAAGCTGTATTGTATCGTTGGTCGGCTTCTCTCTCTCTCTCTCTCTCCATCCGCCTGCCGTTTTCTTCAAACGTACTCCCCGTCAGTGGAGCTGATGACGGTCGCCGGCGTATCTATCCAATCCGAGACGTAAAAGGAATCTCACTCTCCCTCATTTTTATTTTTTTGCCCGCGTTCTCGTTTACTGTTTCCCCCTGTCTGTCACGTCGCTGCAGGTTTGTGTAGACCACTCCCGTCGAGGAAAAGCGCGAAGACGTTGGCCATCTGTGTATGGGGACGCGCCGGGGAGACGCAATTAAAGATTTTCGATAGCGTCATATGCGCCAACGAAGCCCCGAGACTTGAGCCAAAAAAAAAAAAAAGGAAAGTAAGTGTTCCCCTCGGTCCTCGCCTTTAGCGCGCGCTCGCTGCGGCAGCCCGCTTCGTGATCACGTCTCCTCCTTCTTCAATCGGACAGCTCGCCTCGTCACCGGCTGCGCTGACTTTTTCAATTACGACGTTTATAAGACTCCCCATCCAGCCTTCCACATAGCAGTGCCCCCTGATTGCCGCCGTTCCTGAAGGATTTTGCCCTTTTTCGCTCATCTCGCAGGACGCTGTTTGGTGAACCGGCACGTGCGTTATTGGAAGTGAGGCCCCGAAAAGAAAACAAGACGTCTTTGTATTTGAAGACGACAGAGATAAAAAAAGGGCTGGAGGGGAGCCGGGAGGCAGGGGAGGGGGTGTGGCAGGGACGGTGCGCGGACGTATAGTTTGCGCAAGAGATCAGGCTTGCAAAAGAACGTTCAGCGTGGCACTGTGTTTCAATCTACAACTGTTTTGACACCACGAATACGTGTTCTTTCGTGTAAACTGGGTGGACGTTTCTATAACAGCTACATTCTATCGTAAAAAAGAGAGTTTGCCAGCGGCCTTCGCTACGTTTTCTCTCTCTGTTTTGTCAATTCCTGGCGCTTGAATTTGCACACTACGCTTGCGCGCGCGCGTATGCCTATCTTGATCAGGACCTGGATGTTGCAAGAACGGTACGGCCCGGACGTTTACTCTGGGCCATGAACGCGTGTATGTTCTAGTCTTCTTTGTTGAGTATGTCTGGTTTTGAGTTCGATTTGCCTAACGGCCCGTGACGGTACGCGAAAAGCTGCCGGCACATGACATGACTGTGCTTTAGAGTGTACCTTTAGAGAGTTCAGACTAGTCCTATAGACTATAGCGAGGAAGTAGTTCCCTCGATCCCGCTTTCCTTTTTCTGTTCCTCCTTTCCCTTCCCCCAGTGTAGGGTAGCAAACCGGACGCTCGTCTTTTGGACCTCCTTGCCTTTCCTCTTTTTGCTCTATCTCTCACTAGCACCGAGATGTTTGCCAAAAAAGATCAACTAAAACGCAAATGCCTTTCAAGGACATTATACGTGACGTTAGCAAACCTGAATCAAAGAGTAGTTATGGGAGCTGAATACAAGAGTAGAAAATTGCTAGACGACTAAAAATTGGTTGGAGCGCATTTTGCACGATATATGAAGTAATGACGGGCAGATTGCCAATATCACTGGAAAGGAAAGTTTACAACCAGCTCATTCTAACTGCACCAAGCTATGGGGATGAAACTTGGAGGTTAGTAGAGCGAGTTTAAAGAAGCCGTAAATCGTGTAACAAGCGTTGCAACAGAAAATGACACGATTACCGTTAAGCAGCAGGATGGTGGCAAATAATAATAATAATAATAATAATAATAATAATAATAATAATAATAATAATAATAATAATAATAATAATAATAGCAGGTAGTTTATTAGACCAAGAGAATGTGTGCCAAGGGAAGGAAAACGCAGTCAAATGTGGCAAAGAATTAGGTGGTGCCATGAATTTAGAAAATCTGAAGGCTTAGTACGCAGTTGGCCGGCGCAAGGCAAGGGTAAAAAGGCCTCCATCTTGCAATGCCCATCCGGGTACGTGATGATGACGATGACAATGACAACGACTACGACGGCGCTGTTATCTGCGTGGTTCTACAACACGCACACCTGCGACGACACTCTCGAGTTTACAGCAGCAGCAGGGCATAGGGACAAGTTTGGGCGCAGGGTTTCCCCATACAGTCTTCGACTGCCTCCCGCTCCCCCCCTTTGTTTTTCTCAGGCGTTTCTCTTTCTCGGATCACCTGAAGGTGCACAGAGGAGCTCGGAGGCACTTCTGACGTTGTTCGTCTTTTTTTTCCCCCATCGACGTCAATCGGAAAAGGGGGAGAAACGCACTTTGTAAACGGCCGTCCTACATTGAAAGCGACCGCTTCGTGTCCTCTCCGTATCGACCTATCCCGGAGCGATGCGGTATTGACCACCACATGCGCGCGCGCCCGTCCGCCCAGCGCGCCCTCCTCGATCGCGTCCCAAACTCCTTGTTTTCTATCTGGCGCTCTTTTGTCGAAATCCTCGCGTCCGTCGCGGTCTTATACATACATCTCCGAGCAGCGCTCGTTTCCTCGCCTCTCACATGCCGGCCCCCCTCCGCGTCAACTCTCGAGTCTTCCATCATTCTACGAGCGCGCGCAATCCCCGAGTTCCCGGCTGGGTTTGAGGAAACAATATAACATCGACACACACACGCACGCAAGCCCTGTATGTATACGTATATACTACGAAAAAGGGGGCCATGCTTCCCGAGCACGCGGCATCAACGAAGGATAGCGCCATTCGAGCGAGTTCTTCGGCCTATCTCTCTGCTCGGTCCAAGGCTGAGGCTCTTCGAAGCGAGCGCGCATCCCTGGCTGTCCGGGCGCGCGCACAGTAGCCGGTGTACCCTTATCGAGCGGGATTTGGGCTACCGACTGGCCGGTGCATAGATATCAGAGCCGCACAGCTCGGCCACCACTGGCACCGTTGATCTTGGTCCCTTCTTTCGTCTGGGTGTTTTTTCCCCCTTCCTTGAAATAAAAAGAGAGAAAAGAAAGGGAAGAAAAAGGGGTGAGGGCGTGGTGCAGAGATATACAGAGTTTTGGTGGATCTCGCTTGCCGCTTCCTCGTCGGTCGACGATGCTACCGCAGTTCTCCAACGTGCGCATGCCACTGCGAAAGGCTTACGTGCATATTTCTTTTTAGTTTGTACCAACAACTTTTTTTTTCCTTTCCGTCGCCGCCTTTCCAAATTTGTGTGTTCCGTTCTTCAACCATCTTATATTCATCGCGTGGGCCAGCGCTCGGCCCAAAGTTTTCGGCTGCAGAATTCAAAGGAAGGAAGCGCTCATCAATCAACCCTATAGCTAGCACATGGGAGCGAGATCGCCGCTTCTTAATGCGGGAATGGCGCGGCATCCAGTGAGAGAAACGTCAAAGTAAGAATTAAAAAAAGAGACTGACAGAAGAAGCGACGCTGGCTTTGAAACGAAGTGGAGTATTTATGTACCGTATATAGCTGTGAGCAGACTGTACTTGCTCTGGACACAAACGTCGAGCCGCCGATCTATTTTCCCAGCTCGACCGAAATACGTGCTTGACAAAGAACGGCAATGCCACGATACTACAAATATAAAAAAAACATAAAATAACCGCGATCTTTGCTTTTATCTGGAAAACATGCTTGAGGTCGGAGACTTTTTCGACTGACATGACCTATACGTGCTTTAACATGACTATTTACACTACGACCCTTAACGTGACACGAACTTGCTTGGTGTAGCAAGCTAGAAAGTAAGTGAGCTACGTTTATGCCTTACCATTTGAGAAAAGTTACTGAGTCAATAAAAAAGAAAATTGCTACTCAAGCAGCATAGGAGCTGTAGTAGGCATAGACACCACGCGGAACTGGCTTTGTCCCACGTGAAACCTTCGTCGGCGATAATGCTTGCACTACTTAATTTAGCTTGAAAAGAAGGTGAATAGAGCGCTTGCAACTGACGCAACCGCGCGCACTGCCAATTTTTTTTCTTTCTTTCTCTTTCATTTCTTTGGGGAAAACTGCCTGACAATATGCTTGTGGCCTGTCAATCTTAGGTGTGCCAGTGATGCTTTCGTTTTCAAATAGTTTACACGTGGTCAACGCTGCACTCAATGGCACCTTCTGTCTCGTTTTTCTTTCTTCATTTGTAAAATGCAAAGCGCCTACTCCGGCGTGAAATCTATCCGGTCTTGAGGCCTGTTCCTACCCATCATACTCATCAGTATTGCCCGTTTAACTTTAACAGGGTTCTGCGACACCGTGCAATCAGTTTCAATATTCGGCGAGTGCTCATACTTTATATATGCCGTACTCGATGAGTGACAGTGCTTACAAGGGCAAGCAGTTTCGCCTGCAGCCAGCAACAGCTCCCCTTCACATCCTGTGTCGAGCTTACTCGTTGCACAAACACACGTGGAAACACACCGCACCCCCCCTCCCCAGCCAGAGAGAGAGAGAGAGAGAAGGGAAGAAGGAAAGGCAGGGAGGTTAACCAGACTGAGTCCAGTTTGCTACCCTACACGTGGGGAGGGGAATGGGGAGTGAAAGAGAGAGAAAAAAAAAACTTAGATGTAGGATGTCTATAGTCGGGTACTCAAGTGTGTTGCCTTCAGGTAGTGAAAAAGCGCTCGAACTGCTTTCTGGTCTACTCAACTGTTAGGCCAGGCTCCCAGGACCTTCGCTTCCGTAAATGGCCTGTCATCCAGTCTATTCAAGGCACCCCAACCAACCAGAGTGCATAATTAAACACCGCAGCTTCGCCCCCCAAGTCAAACGCGCTGAGTTCCAACATCTACGTGTAAACTCTATTGATCAGACTTCTCTCGGTCTTCAGAATAAAAGGTTTCTCTTTCATTCGTACGTGTTTTATGGAGCCCCGGAAGTCGATGCAAGATAGGAGAAAAATTACCCGGGTTTGTTTTTGCAGCAATGGGGGAGGGGAGATGTGGGGGGGGGGTTGTGGTATACACAGACCGCACCCTCCACACGTGACCCCCGCACACGCTGAACGCGCACGCGCGTTCAGCGTGTGCGCGTTCACACACGCACACACACACACGCACGCACACGCACGCACGCACTTCGAGATCGCGGTCCATCTCGCATGTATCCAAGGCGTGGCGGGCCAAGCTGCGGCGCATGTGGCCACCAATAGGCCACGCAGGAGACAGCCCACCCCGGCTCTCTCGCGGAGCTCACAAAAGCGCCGTCTCGATAGCAGTATAAACAAAGCCAAGCCGGGGGGTCGCTGACTCGTAGCACTTTGAGCGGCGAGATGCGCGTTCCGCACTGCTCGGATGGCGGCGCGGGCCGGAGGCGGACGGCCATCTGCATGCGTCTCCACAGAGTCGTGTGGTGGACCCCTCCCCCGCTTTCCTCCGCGACGTCTGACTCTTATGTTAACCTTCTTACGTCGCATCGGCTCTTCGGCTCTCGACGCTTACGTTTGATCGGTTCCAGAGGCTCTCTCTCTCTCTGCTGCTGGTGCTGCTGCGCCCAAAATTACCTACAGAGGAAAGATGCGACGGCAAGTTTGTATGCGGAAGTTAGAAAAGTCATGCACCTATTGCGTCTGTATAGTGTGTCGTTCGTATATCCGTGCAGTCGCTTACTTTCTTCGTTTCTTTTGTGGCTTCTTGGGCTCGCGTTTCTTTTTTTTTTTGCACTTTCTCATGGCAGGTCTTTCGGAATGCGTTTAAAGAAGATTTGAGCAAGAATGGGAAAACTATGAGACGTTTTTCCGATAATTATCTTAGACGCTCTTTTCGGGATCGTAAGCGGCACGATTGTCCGTGATTTTCTTTCTCTTTTTTTCATTTTTTTTGTCCCTATCGAGACATCTGATGGATATTACTCTGGTTAACGGAGATAGAATGAACATACGTTGGAATCGCGCCCGTTGACGTGTCGGCTATTGACCCGCGCGGCCGCTTTTCCAACGCCTCGAAGCTATTCGGACGACTGCTGAGGCTAGCCAACCGTCTCTTAGCTCACCTGATTGCCTTTAAGCAAGTCACCTGCAAAAGAAATTAATTTGTTTAACAGAGATAAGTGAACTAATGAGTTATTCATGCTTTAATCCAATGAGTCCATTAAAAAAAGATTAAGTGCGCGCAGAACGTAAGGACAGGAGTAAAGCGGTGAACTGCAATGACTGATTCATTAGTCAAACTCGATTTAAGGGAGTTCACTGTGCATGTGTCTTTGAAAGCATGCTTTCACAGCGCACACATTTACTGCGCGTCTCTTGAATCCACGTATTTGCGCAATAAGCCATTGCCGTTCAGGAATTTGTTGCTGTCCTTACTTTTTTTGTTTAATGTCCATCTTTTCGAAAGGGATACACTTCTTTGACTAAGTCGGGTTAACCAAAGATACAAGACTTCTTTCAAAGTGAATACTGTTCAACGAACCGCGCACTGATAAATCAGTTAAGCGAGAACACACCCTTGCTATCGGCTTGCCTTTGCGTGGCGTCATTTTTCAGCGTTGTTTTTCGCCTTTCACGTACCACGCCAAATGACTGGGTTGGAAATGAGGTGGCTAAACAACAAAACCAAGAAGTCCGATTACCACGAAACTCATTTAGATTCTCCGACTAACAGGACCACATGGCCGATAACGCAACGCGTTCAGGGTCATGCGGTCTTTACAACCAGCTTCCGACTTAACTACTGAATTAACTCTATGAAGACAAACATGAGAGAAGCCTTGCGACGTTTGAGTGCAGAGCCGAAGGGGCACCAGACCGTTCCCTGGCTTTCGCAGTGTGAACCTGAAGCTGACAGTAATCGCACGATTTGCCAAGGAGTTCTAACCTGCTCCTCAACACTCCCCCCCCCCCCCCCCCCACACACACACACACGCACACACGTGCGTTAGCACGCGCCGCGCTGTAGGCCTGCTCTAAAATTTAGACGTCAGGCTCCAGTTTCAAGCAGGAATTCACGAAGAATGCGCCCAAGACTCACTTGTCGCATACCGGCGCGCCAGAAAACTTGAGTGCATGAACATTTCATGCGTAACGCATCGCGCGAAAAAAGTAAGTCTGAAGTAGCGTGGAGAGTTGAGTCTAGAACTCTCATTCTTGCCGGTGTCGCACCCCTTGGAGGGATGAAGGCGAGCTATATATACAAGGACGGAAGCGAGAGAAAAGCAAGACTTTGCGGTTACTACGTGAGCCCGCACAACGACTGAGGTGGGAAAACCGCGTCGTAGCGAAGAACGAAAGTTTCTTATAGGGGACGGGTAAAAAAAAAGAAAAAAAAAAGGCGACAATAACACTAAGGAGAATGAACGACCCTGCGCGAATCTGAGAATCTGAGAAGCCCGATCGCGTCTGTTGGATAGAATTAAACCACAAGTAACGGAACGGCGAGCCTCAACTGCAGGAATGTCGAGTACCGAGGCGCGCGCGGGCGCACGGGAACGTTACGAACAAGTGCGCGGCACCGGCCCGAAAGTATGCGTTCCGGAAACATTGCTCGTCCTCGTCCTCCAAACGCGCCGAGCAAGGCGGCGCCACCGCTGATTCTCTTGCTTCGCGGACGGCCTCCGGAAAACAAGCCAGAAGCCGGGCTGGGGCGTCTTGGAAGCCAGGAAGGAGCCAGTCCAAGGACAATGAGACGCGAACGAACGCGCGAGGAATGCCGAGTAAGCGCCGTGGTCTTTTTCAGACGCTGCCGCTCGCGATATATATGGATATCTCTTGCCGTTGTCTTGTGTGTGAGAACGCTCCGAGTCCCGCGTGGCTTCGAAGCACGCGGGACTTGAGTACGAGTGCGAGCACGAGAGCGCCCAGCAGCGTAGACGAAAAGCTTCCGCGCTGGCGCGCCTTCTTCTGTACGTATGAGCTATCCGTGAGAGTTGTGCAGACGGCTCCCGTCTTGCGCTTCCAAGCTTCGGGCGCGTTCGCGCTAGGAATGCGTAGTACAGTGAAGAGTGCCTGCAATGTTTCAGCTCCCCAACCATCGCAAAGTCGCTTGTTCCGGCAACGGGACCGCGAGTAGTGTTTGTTTAATGAATGCCGCGTGTCGTGTGTGTTTCTACGTTCCTGCGTCTCCTAATGCGAGGCGTTCTCGACGAGTTGAATCCATGGTTTTCTGGGACGGGCAAAAGCGAAAGCGATCGATACGTGTGACTCGCGTCAACTTCTCTCATATTTACGCGCTGACATCGTAATTTTGAATGAAGCACCCGTACGCATGAACAGCTCCTGTCGTGTCGGTCAGCTGAAATAAAAGTACTCATTTCAATATGCACAATGATTGATTTACGCTGAAAAGAATATATAGATATATATACCGGCTGTTTCAGCGAACACTTTCAATTTATTTTTCAAGTTTGCCTCTGTAACAGATAGCACAATTCTTGTTCATGAGGGGGTCTACTCGAAGGGGCTGACATGAAAAACAAACAAACATTGAAGTGCATAATGGAATAATTAACAAAAATACATTAATTAACTTTTAAACTAATTAGCTTATAGCCCGTGTGTATGTATATATATACCTAACAATAGATGCCAACTGGACTTGGGTCTGCGCACCTTTTCTTATTACCGCAAGAGAAACCAGGGGACTTATTCTGTAAGTGTCTATTTCGGCCGCTGCTGATTGGCTCCGTCTCCTCCTCGCTCGTACAGCTGCATCCAATCAGCAGCGACCGAAATGGACAGTTCACTAGGTGGACTCTTATAGAATACCGCCCCCCCCCCCCTCTTAATTTCCAGTCGTTTCTTGCGGCATTCGTTCATTTGCGTACTTGCTGGGCGTGGCAGCCGCGTAGAGGCAGCGTCTTCTGTCACACAGCTTTCGCGGAGGGACGCCTCTGGTGCATGTATAGAGCAGCGCGTGTGGCGGTCGCGTTGCGTTCAAAGCTTTCGCGCCCCTAATAAAGATCGAATCAACTGACCGGGCACGAACTTGCCACCAACCATGAAACAAAGTCCAGTGTTTTGCGGAAAGCCGTGTATTACGCGTTCGACCGTGTTGAGCAGACACGGGCCACGCCCTTTCACAGCGCTCTATAGCATGATGTGTACGCCGAGCTGAAAGGCCAGTTGTCCGGCGCAGTCACTAAACGATGGGTTTAGTCTCGTTGATCGCGCAGAGGGAAAACGCAGCGCTTTAAGGCAATTAAGCGCTGGCGACAGCAGAACGTTCCGAATCTCGGCGTTATCAATTAACAAGCTGTGCCCGACTGCGCTCGTCCGCCCTGCTGGCGGAGATCCTGCCTCGTTCGGACGGGCTGACAGTCACATTTTTTTTTTTTCGCACTGACGTGCAGTTGGCGGGACGCTGAACGTGTCAGTCAGGCTAGACCGCTGGTTAACGTGCTTGCATTATTGCAGTTTGAAACGGCAAACGACTGCCGACAGCGGACGCTAACTGAGGCTCGGCCGTTGTTGTGCCCAGCGCATGGCGTTGACGTCCATGCAATTAGCGCTCTCGCATATGTCTCTGCAGAAGCGTCATTCTCAGCGCAGCAAATCAGCCGAGGTCAAACCTCCGCTTTTCGCACAGAGGTCTGTCATCTCGAACTGACTGCCCTAGCACACGAACATCTGTCCCAATAATCAGTGCTGTAAATGCCCCTCATAATTGGCTAATCCAATCCGAACGAGTTTAGTGACAACTTGCCATTGAGAACAAAGTTCCTTGCAGGGTTCGCTTCGAAGGAAACGACCGCGTTGTTCTGCGCATTTATCCACTCGTAAACAAATGCTAGCGCCTGACCGCCATTTACCATAGTCGTCTTCAAATTCCACGAGTGCTGATTGTGCTCACCGGACGTTTGTAGAAAGACTCGGAAAGTTGGGTGTGAGGGTGTGTGTCGTTAACCGCTAGTTTCCGGACGATCCCTTGCACTGTTAACCCTCGGTGTCTTTTGCTTTTGCTGCGCTTCCAAGCTCGGAGTGCAAGGTTCACCTAAACGCAGCGCGGTAGTAACATCGCAGAAGACGGCAACATATGGCTCGCAGCTGAACCTTTGGTCGACTTGGAGGCGTACGAGACGTACGGCGGCGTCCAGACGCTAGAAGAAACGAAAAAAAAAATAATAGCTAAAACAACCGGAAGCCTCTACTTGTAGCTGCGCGTGATACCCTGCTATCCATGTTTCTTCGGTATTATTGAGATACGTTGTCTATGTTGGCGCTGTTAAGCATAACAAAAACGCAAATGTTGCCGTCAAAGTGCATTGATTTTCGTCTGCCAGATGACGCCATAGCCATCTGCGTTGATATTTAGCGGGGCAAATGCCAAACGCCTCGTAGCTAACTGCCTCCCTGCAGGATGACGCGTGCCGGATAAGCTGTAGCCGTTTTCTGTTCGTCGATGCAAGACGCCCGGAGTGCTATACTAAAACTGGTCAACTATACGATATTGAAAACACCACTTCCAGCCGATGCAGACGACATCTGCATGGAATGCAGATGTGCAGCGCCTGCTTCCATTCCAAGAAAATGTTTTGCGCTATTAAAACAAACTTTGAGAGCCTGCTTTATTTCAGGAATTAGTTTCGCTGTATCAAAGACAACTATATCTGTATGAATAAAAATATGAGAAGAAAGGAGATTGAAAGAAACTGAAAAAGAAACTTTGCGGTAATGTTTGTTTCAGGGGCATTGTTCATAGCACGAATATACATTCTTTCTGGTGATTATCCTGCTTTCTCGCTTGCAAATACGGTACAATTTCACTGTACTCAAGTGGCGCACACTCACACCAATGCAGCATATTTCCGCATCGTCGATGTGTTTCAGTGCACGACATCGCTCCGGCGTCGGACGTCGGCACTTAGTTCCTGAGCTTAGTTCCTGAGCTTAGCCAAAAGCCAGCATTCACTAATCGTATCGACCCGTGCGAGCAACCCATGCGATATCCTCTTTCTTGTTCTTTTTTTTTTCGCTTGTGTTACCGCGACTCAAAGGCACCAACGATCACGTCAGAGATGTCCCTTCGTGACGCTCAATGTTTCTCCAAGGGTTTCGATCGTTTCCACTGGAACGGCGATCGGGTCCATTACGCTAGTTCTGGCTGTTTGTTTGTTGTTCCCTTTCGTGTGCCTCAACAACAGACCCTCGTTTCTTGCGGGTGATCACGTTCTGCCGGGGCTACGCAACGCCACGTCGGGAGAGCTTCGTCTCGGTTCTTGCTGAGATCAGGACACGAAAAAAAAAAAGCGTGGGGGGGGGGGGGGATGGCACGATTACTGTCCGTTACGTGCGCATTCTGTGCTCTGCGTTTCCGCGATATTCGCGTGCTTCGGGAAGGAAAAAAAAAAAAAAAAGCTAGGAAGTGCTGCCTGGCGTTACCGTTTGAGTGTGTAAACAAGCCGAACGTCCAGTGTGCGAAGCCCGACGCCAATCGTTGCTGCAGAGAAAAGCGGATGAGTCAGACGTCCTTATCGTTTTTTTTTTTCTCTTCTGCGGCTCTCCTTTGTGCAAAGACGCATTGTCAGCGCTATACCGAGGCTTGCCTGTGATGTCTTTCAGCGGTTGTTCAGCCCAGAGACAGATATCATACGGACAGCAGGACGTATGATCAAGGCCCACGTACAAGCGTTCCTAACTTTACAGTCCGTGGCAGTTCGGCTGGGCCCGCTTAATGGAGTGTAATAAGCCCGCAAGGAAACCAGCCATAGTGCAGGTTACGTAGTTGGTCACAGTGGCGATGCTTTATCGCTTCGGTAACGAAACTTGATCGCTCTACTGAGAGCTGACCTGACGCACCGATCTTCCTTATTTAGTGTTCTCACTGCAGCAGCTGCTGAGCGAAGGAAAGGTATTTTTACCCTTATTGCATCTGCGAGACAGCAAGGCTGCGTATTTCTGTTGAACGCCCGCACAAACGGGCGATAGGTCAGTTATTGCAGAGATAGCTCGGGTCGTGGCTTGGGATAGCTGGACCTCGCGGCGAGAGTAAGGGGATGACGCAAAATTGATGGCACACAAGGCGAGGAAAAGAGAAACACGGCGCCGTATTCGTCCTTTCTTCTCCTTGTGTTACGTCAATCTTGCGCTGTCCTCTTACTTTAGCAGAGATAGATGATTCACTCCTTGTTTGTAAACTTACAGTCATCTGCCATATAGACCTTTGTCTTGCGAAAACATTTAGTACGAAAAAATAGATGCGAACGAACGCACGCGTGGTAGTTGCACAACTACTTGAAGACGAGTTTGGGTATGCAAGACCTTCACCGAGTCTCTAGATGCTAGCAGGTTTGAAAGCTGGAGCAAGCGACAGCACTTTAGACTGACCGCCTAATGTTCTGCAAAGTGGAGGAAGCACCGCCAGTTTACATTAATAAATTGGTGAGTTTGCGAATCCTGCATCCAGAAGAGTCACAGTGCACGCGGGCTGCGTCAGTTCTCCAACTTCATCCCGCATGTGTGTGTGTGTGTGTGTGTGTGTGTGTTTTGCGATATTGTTATCCGTCATTCTAGCGAGCAGTTCTGCGCAGTCTTGTGCCTGCGCGTTCGGTCAATTTTTTTTTTTTTTTTTGCAAGGCAACTGATTCTTCAACCAAACCCAATCAAGAATAAAAAAAATACCAACCACGATTGCATCATCGAGGCTACACAGTTGAACAGTATGTAGCTTTCAAACACATTGCAACGCTACACAAAAAGAAAAAAAAAAAGGACACGGGGAACAAAGGCCCGCCGGTGTCGTTTACCCAACCACTTTCGAATTTACACCGCCAAATACGGGTACCGCTTTCTCGGGGCCTAGGTCGGGTTCGCTGTGGCTCGCCTACATACACTGCAGCGTGCAAAGTCTCGGCGACAGCTCCGTGAGCTCCAAGACGAACGACCTGCGCCGCACTTCCCCCCCCCACCCCAGCCTCGAGTCTTCTGAGAATGCTACGCGTGGCTTTTCAGAGCTCCGGCGAGAGCTTAGGGCGGCAGTTTTATCCCCTCCGACGCTTATCTAAGCAGCCTCGAGGGCTTCCCCCGCGAAGTTGAAACGGCGGAGTGGCTATTGACTTCATTACACGGCACTGAAACTCCGTAGTCGAGAAAGTGTAGAGAACACTGGGGCTGGCTGCGGGCCATATAAATATTGAACTTGAGCGTTGCTACAAGGTAAACAGAACAGCACTATTTAATTTCAACAGTTGAAGATCGGTCCTTGATCCACTGATCGGTCCACCGGTCGCAACTGTTGAAATGAAATACTTGTTCTATTTATCTTGTAGCATCGCTCAAGTTCTTTGCACTTAAAAGGTAGGCTGAAGAATTAATCTGTATATATATATATAATTATATATATATATAACGAGCGTCCATAATTCGCCTTGCTCACCTGTATCAGGCTCTCTCTCTCTCTCTCTCTCTCTCTCTCTCTCTCTCTCTCTCTCTCTCTCTCTCCACCTGCATGGTATTTTCAGGAACGAGACCTCGTTCGACCGCCCACTGCCCGCGCTTTCCGCACGATTCCGGGACCCACCAAGTCCGTGTCGAAAGAATGCCTGGTGATCACGCGTGGACGAGGAAACGCCACCACGATGTAGAGGAACAGATGTGTTTCCTGGCGCACGCTAAAAGAACTCCGAATAACAGCGGAGATGGGGAGCATTAAAGCGGGACGCTGAAGGAAAAAATTAAATTATGGGGTTTAACGTGCCAAAACCACTTTCTGATTACGAGGCACGCCGTAGTGGGGGACTGCGGAAATTTCGACCACCTGGCCGGGTGTCGTCACCGATTGTGCTCCTTTCTTTCCTTATCTCTACTTTGTTTCCACTTTACCTCCCCCTCTCCTCTCTCCCCAGCGTAGGGTAGCAAACTGGATCTTTCTCTCTGGTTAACCTCCCTGCCTTTCCCCTTTGCTCTCGACCAGCTGGGGTTCTTTAACGTGCACCTAAATCTAAGTACACGGGTGCTTTCACATTTCGCCCCCATCGATATGCTGCCGCCGTGGCCGGGATTCGATCCCGCGACCTCGTGCTCAGTAGCCCAACACCATATCCACTGAGCAACCACGGCGGGTACTGAAGGAAAGTATACCAACCCGTGCCGGAAAGATAGATTAGGCTTACGTAACAACGAATTCGTCATTTCATAGCGAGGACGGAGCTTTTGTAAGCGTGAACGTGACGAAAATAGAAAATACTAGTGGCGTGCACCTAGCTATGTTGAATACTATGATACCTCTCGCGCGGTGTCAGCCATGGGTGATTCACAGGGAGCGGCAGAGAGAGAGCTCGTGTTAAGACTGTGTCAACTCGACCCCCTCCCCCCCCCCTTTTTTTTGTGCGGGCGTTTAAAATTGAAGAGCAGCATAGGGACCTCTGGTGGCAATTTCCTACGCGAGAAAGTCGCATGTTTGGACACAGAAATTGCTGATAGACTTCTAGGCGAATAATTTATCTGTGTAACCCGGCTTAATTGTCTTCCTTCAGCGTCCCTTTAAAAAGCAAGTGTGCACGGACAGTTTTCTGGCGCGTTGCTGTATTGCAATTAATTAATTAATTATGGGGTTTTACGTGCCAAAACCACTTTCTGATTATGAGGCATGCCGTAGTGGAGGACTACGGAAATTTCGACCACCTCGGGATCTTTAACGTGCACCTAAATCTAAGAACACGGGTGTTTTCGCATTTCGCCTCCATCGAAATGCGGCCGCCATGCCCGCGCTGTATTGCGTGCAGCGTTGCGAAAGATACGTGACGTCAAAACGCGCTCCATTGTCCAAGGAAAAACTGAGCGCGCTTAGTGTCCTCGTCGGTACACTCTGTAGCACACGCGTTGTCCTTTCATCTGTGTACGTGACCAGCCAAATTTTGAGGCGTTTGTCTCGCGTCGCACAGCCCGCAAATAAGGCTGACACAGATGTCAAGGAGACACGAAAGCCACGCAGAGGCCGTTCATTCGGAGAACTGCGTTTTCTCATTTTCCGACCCACCGCCGCGGCGGCTTCGGCGGCATCCCGCAATGCACGCTACTTACTACAACGAGGAAGAAACGGTGTTTGCTCGACGACGAGCCTCGGCCTCAAAGGAAGACGCTAATTATGGAAAAATATGCCGAGTCGCGCTGTTTAGACGCGCTGGTTCAAGAGCCCGGCGTCCCCTTAACATTTCGCTCCGCATTTGCATTACCGCGGAAGCGCCCGCGCTCGCCACATTCAAGCTGCGCGTATCATCTTTTGCAGTGGGTCCGCATGATCTAAGCCACCGCGTGAATGCGTAGAGCCCGCGCTACTATGGTGCCTCCGCCAGCGCCATCTCGCGGAATAACGGGGAGCGGAAATCACGGGGCGCGAGCGGGAGGGATGCGTTTCGGACGCGGACGCCTTGCGCGTCGCTTGGGGCTGCTTGCCAAATGTTTTCTGTGCTCGGGTGGCTGCGACGAGCGCCGCAAACCCTCGGCGAGAATGTATCGTCCCGGCGGTTTCTCGCGGTGCGCGGTTCACAACACGCGACAGGAGAAACCCTTGATAACCATGACGAGCGCCACGAGAGACAGGGGAGACAAGCAGTCGCTATGACAACGTTGCCGTGAAGTTTTGTCGCGAGACGCTGTACAGAGCGCCCTGATGAGGTACTTAAAAAAAAAAAGAAATGGCATAGGAAGCGCAGGTGCGGTTGAAGAAGCTGCAAAATGCACGGCTCGTATAGGTAACGAGATACACCTCAGGAAAAAAAAAAACAAATTGCCTACAGTTCCTGTTCTGCGAAATAAATAAATAAATAAATAAATAAATAAATAAATAAATAAATAAATAAATAAATGTGCTAATATTACTCATTTACGAATTCAATATTTTGGAGAAGCCTTCGGCAGTATAGTTCCCAACCTCGCCAGTCAGAATCAGTGAACGAGGAATGCAAAGAGTAAACGATGCAGTTACTTGGTTGTTGGGTTGGTCTAAAGCAATATAAATATGTCATGCGCTGTCCACATGACGTGTAGCCTCTGATATATATATATATATATATATATATATATATATATATATATATATATATATATATATATGTATGTGTGTGTGTGTGTGTGTGTGTGTGTGTGTGTGTGTGTGTGTGTGTGTGTGTGTGTGTGTGTGTGTGTGTGAAATTAATAGGGAGTGACAAGCGTTGGACGTGTCTTAATTCAGCATGGTTTGTCCAACTCATTCCTTGCAACAAACTTCGTTTCGTGGCGCTTCTATGAACTCCGCGCGTTATCTTCAGAAATATGTCGCATGGGGTATGTTTCTGAATCAAACGGTACAATCCAATCTTTCGTAGTAAGCACCGCTTCTGATACATGCCTTATCGAGCATACTGGAGCTCTGTGGGCCTCTTTCATTTTCTTTGCTTAGTTTTTCATCCACAGTTTTCCCATTCAGGCGCACAGAATGTATTTGCGCTTCCCGTACCCTATACGTGCGATTCAACGACCCACACGCTGGTCAGAATATTCGGGCCAAACAGCCCCATCAGGAAAACAAAAGAAACGAACGCAAGCCTCAGAAAGCAAAATACAGAGACCGACCGATGTCCAAAGGTGCAGTTGCCCGGGGGGGAGAAGCGTACCCCGCGGCCCAAGACTGCGTCGAAGTCGGCGGCCTCCTTCGTGCGGCCGCAACAGCGCCGCCTTTTTCCCAATCCAATTCTAAAGTCACCATCTACGTCGCCGGTCACGTCTCCGCGCAAGACGCCTTATACTCGAGTTCCAATTCTCCTGCCACGTTTGTTTTCCCTTCTCCGACATTTCCCGTCTGCTTACTCTGCTTTCTGTATCAATGGTCGGGCGTTCTGATCGCGTAGCATCGGCGAGACGAAAGCCGTCTTATCGTCGGGGTACGCATACTCGCCCACGCACGCACGCACGCACGCAAACAAACAAACAAACAAACAAACAAACAAACAAACAAACAAACACAGGTGTATACGAACACGCCTGAGCTGCACAACGTGTACGTACGCGCATGCATACACCGACGCACTCCAAGCGGGGGTATGCGTGCGCGCGGTCATTCGAACGAGACAACGCCAAGCGCGCACTCCTACGCCCTAAGCGGGTTCGTCCCTTCCGCATTCGAACACTTTATTGCTGTCTAAGCACTCAAAGAGTCTACGCGCACGCATGGGGAGATCTCGTGTTCTCGGACATGCTATACAGTTTCTGACCTTGCCGTGGCACCTGCTCGTCGCAGATTATACGAGAAACCGGAGAAAAAATAAATAAAAGAAGATGTCGGACAAACATGCTTGGGCTTTGTTTTGCGTCTTATTTTCTACCGCGTATCGTATTTCACTTAGGCGGTCCGTTTTCAGTTGCCTCTTTTTTATCTCTTATCGGCAACCGCTGTTTCGCCCTTCGTTGCGCGTGGGATGGATTCTTTACGTTTTGCCTCCGACAGCAAGGTTGAGCAGTATGCATGTTTATCACTGGTTGGTAAGCTTGCCAACAATGTCATTGCTGCGTGAAAAGCATTGTGAAGCACATCCCGCGTCCTTTTTGAGTTTTGTTTTTGCATTGTACAAGCAAGAGAAGCAGAAAGAAAAAAAGACAAAATGCGAGGATTCCGGAGACGTCGCGCGAAGCGTCAGGGACGCCTGCGTTAGGTTAGTTTAGGTTAGCCGTTGCAAATTGTTCCCGCTCGAAAGAATTGTTACTGTTGGACGCACAGACGTATGACTTGGTTCCTGCGCTAATCTCATATTCTGGTCGCCCGCCAAGGAAGCAGAGTGGCTCAGCTCTGTCTTTGTGCTTGCTGAGGGCGAGGACGCCGGTTCACTTGTAGAACGTAATATTAGTTGAGTCACCGTTCTGTGCCACGATTATGCGTTTTCTTTACTTATTGTAAGCTCTGCTAGATTGTCTCAGTAAATACGGCGTGCTGCTGCTACGAACACGGTCGCGATTCCAATGCAGAGACACCGTGGCTGGTTCCGATGGAGGCTAGATGAAAAAATTCTCTTCTAATGCACTATGAGTGCGCGTTAAAGAAACGCCGCTTGCTACAAGTGGTCCGCATTAACCTGGAGCCCTTTCTTTTTGTAGTGCTTTTCAATGCTTCTGTGTAGCTTTGGGACCTTCGAAAGTGTTCAATCCATCTGTCATTCTTTTATTTATTATGTCCTTAGATTATATATATATGTATGCCTATTCTGTACGGATAGACCAAAAAACGCATGTAGAAGAGAATGCTAGAGAGGTGAACTTGTTTGGAGGCTACCCTAACCGTCTAGTTGGCTACCCAACACAGAGGAAGAGGAAGGAGGGAGTTGAAAAACGAGCGAAGTTCTCTAAACATCAATGGTCTACGGAAGAGCAGGCGTCAAAACACGGGAACAAGTAGAACGAGGAAGACAACGCCTTAGTTTGTCCGCGTTCTGCTTGCGTCCTCGTTTGCCCCGCCTGCCTTTCGGGCACGCAAGGCCTCTACCGAACTCGTTCAACTTTCACTCGTTGCCAAGTTCCCTGAACACACGCGCGCGCAAGGAAAACGTCCCGAGGTCACAGGCAGGTCACGCAGCTTACACATTTCTTCGGTCTGGTCGGTGCGACACTGCAAGTCTACGCATACAACGCCAGACGACGGAGCAAGGAAGGAGACAGGACCGCGGCCGGACCGAGCGCATCGCACCGTCCCGTCTGGTTCCTCGCTTCGTCTGCACTTGCCATCACACGGGCCACGGCTTCAGTGGTGCGCTTACGGAGACCTGGCTCTGCCCGGTGTTGCGATTCTGGGACGGGGCGCGCGCTTGCGAAAGCCCCGGATGACGGAACGCGCGCAGTGTTCGTTAATTACGCTGTCGGTGCCAGCCACCTGAACGCGGCGCGTTTCCTCGCAACCTGGAGCCTCTCGCGCGGCATTGTGTTGCCGAGGCACCTGGGCACCTTCCAAGCGGACCGGGGACGGCAACCGCCAAGGCACGCCGCCTTCGCTCACACGTGGCCGCAAGTGCAGCGCGGCCGACGTCTATTTCTGTCCTCGGGTTTCCAGGACGACAAGCGCGCGAAGGATGCGCGCGTCGCTGCGAGGTGGCCGATGCCGCCACAAAGGAGACGCTCGAGGCATCGCGCGCCGCCGCAGCAGCGTACGGTGGGAGTCCGCTCGAAGACACTGTCCCCCGTGCGGTATCTTTCTGAATGTGCGCGCTTGTACTTATGCAAGCGTAAGCGGAAAGCACAAAACGCCCCCCTTCGACGGGCCGTACCGCGAGCCGTGGGAGCCGTGGGAGGCGGCGCAGGGTTGAAGCGGGACGAAGGACTGGAGTAGGTGTGCGTGAAACATGATGATTCGACGAAACTGTCCGTGTGGAGGGATATTATACACCTTGTACGCACAGGCTTAGAATGACAAGTAGTGCGGCCGTTTTTCGCGTTTGTTGAGCTATTCGTTATAGCTGTTCCTTGTCTGTATGTTTGAATGTTTACGCGTTCGGGTAAGAGTGCGTCATGGTAAACAACACTCCAACGCGTTTAACGACGCTCGCGTTGTTTCTTCCTGCCCAGCTGGGGTACATTCGCAGCAGCCAGACTCGCGGTGATTGCATTTGTAGGGTGGCTGATTCGGCTGGTTGGCGACTAGTTTTATAAGTGAACAGCGCAAAGTCCGTAAGGACGTAAAGGGGACGTCTTTGTCCTGTCCTGCTCGACCATCGCGGTTAGGAAAATCGCCTTTGAATTTCGGGTCGATCCTCGCCCTACTGTTCCTTATACTTCGCACGTACCGTTTCACGCTCCACAGGTGTGCTCTGTTTCCCATTGCGTGCTTGCCTTAGCTCACAGCATGGTGCATGTCTCGCCTACAGATAACGAGCAACAAGCAAACAAGGCAGACACGTTTTGCACGGCTCATAAGCGCGCGCCCCGGTCGTGCTTATATATACCCTCAGATGCGGTGCTGCCAGCAGGTGTCCATCGGCGAACCTGCGATGCGAGTGGGAGAGAAAGAACACGTGTTCGGTCTGCCTCTCGCGTTGTCATCGATAACCATTGAACTGCTATGCGGGGGCGGGCTCGACACGACCCTGTCGGTCGACGGACGGGTCGTCTGGGTGGAGCATCCTTGCTTCTGCTTCTTCTTTACTCCAGTGTGCTTTGACCACCACAGGCCGCGACGGTTTCATCCGAAAGAGCGGGATCGCGTATGTACCTGGCGGGCTCCGCGTGGGCTCATTGAGTAGAGAGACCTAGGCGTGGGCAGGAAGAGGAGCCGCGGGGTGGAAGACCGATAAGCGAGGTTTCCGCGCTTATGTGCTCCGGGATCGAGCCCGTGTGGTCGGTCGCAAACCCGCCGAGTTCCTGCGGGACCATTCAGCCCTTCTCCTTTTCTTCCTCCTCCTCCTCCTCGCCAACTTCTCGTATTCTCGGCTTGAGCGAAGGGTTGTTGCGGTGAAGCCCTCTCCCTCCAAATATAGAGCACCCAGGAGAGGCACCGCGGAGGGGCTTCTGTGCTCAGCGGCTTTGCTGCGGCCGTTGCCGCCGCCGCCATCACCTCCACCGTGCGCGTGTGACAGAAAAAAGAAAGGGAAGGAAATCCCGCGCGCCGGAACACCATCATTCAAAGCGCGCGCGTGCGTCCCGGGGATATCGTCAGCATCCCCTTGTGTTGTGATTAGAAACAGCCGAGGGATTCGTTGACACGCAGTCTCGCGCTCCTCGTTCTCGCGAAGACATCACTCTGCCTTTGCCCCCCCACTCCCCCCCCCCCGCCACACACACACACTCACACGCCCAGCTCCCCTCTTCGTCTCAATTTTGGCTCATGTTTTGCTTGATATTCTTTTTTTCTGCACTTACCCCTATTTCTTGCTTTTTTTTTACTTTCCATTTTACTTTGTTTTCTCTCGTTACGTCGCTTTGAAACCGCATGCCGCTTAATGACGTCGTCTACTTTTTTTCGGGGTCGTGTGCGGTGAACAGGCGGGTACATCCCGTCGCTCAGGGGACGTAATCACGCCTTCTTCGTAACACGCGGGTAGAGGCAGCTGCTCTCGAAGTTTGACATGCAAAGCGCGCGGAACTAAAATAACATTAGCTTCTGCGGTGAGCGGTGCCTATGAGCCTTCCGGCCAGACAGTTGGCTACATGACACGATAGCCGACACTGTCAGCAGAAAAGTTTAATAAGCGAAGTCTATAATCTGTTCCGTTATAGTGGGTTCCTATGGAGATTAACAAAAGTTGACGCTCGGTCTTCTCAGTACGGGCGTTGTAACGCGTATAAAGTGTGCGAAAATACGAGCACGAAGGAGGAGGACACATCACGAGTGCTCGTCCTTCTTTGTTCTCGTCTTTTTATCCGCGTTGTGTACTTGTCGTTTTGCCACGTAGAGATTGACATGGAAGATAGCGCGAATGCTACGCATCTCTCTGTTTTAAGGCAACAATGAAAAAAAAAAAGAAGGAAGTTGTACTTGAAGGTAACGTGAATAGAAATAAGACTTTGGTGACACGGAGCTCAATCAATATAATTTCGGCGGCTATGTTGTAGCGATTTGTTTCGCTCGATCCCATTCCGGTTTTATTATCCGCCTATACCGACGGGCCGATCTCGATGACAACGCAGGCGGATCCGACACCGTTTAGATCGCCGAGGAAGCGCGAAGAAGAAAAGGAGCGCGATAGAATCGTTACGTTATCTACTGGACGCATTATGTAATGACTACTTTCACCCGGTTCTATCGATTTCTCATTATGTGCACCGTTGAGTGGCCGAACTCTGTGATAAGGGGGCCGCGGATTCGGTCGAGCATATGACGAAGGGCAAAATGAGTGAAAAATAAAAAAAAAAGGATCCTCACGTACATAGACGGGACGGGGCCCAGGCACCGCCTCGGTTGTCAACACAAATTTGGCAGTAATCTTTCGCGACATCTTTCAAAAAACGGGGCACATATTTCACATAGGTTCGAATTCAATAGGCCATTAACTGTATCTGTATCACTACTGAATCGTTTATTTCGTACCGGTGGCGATTCGGTGACAAGCGTAAAAGCGAGAACAGAAATCTCCGCAAGGCTTCTGCCCCGAACGTCGTGCATTCGGCGGTTCTGGCGGGCCAGTTCGCGGAGAAAGCCGTTATTAGCGAGGCACGACAGGCCCGCGGGTCGGCAAGATAAATGCGGCCCGATATACCGAAGCCGCACCAATTCTTCACGTCGGCTCGAAGGCGCCTAATGCTAGGACGCTATTTTTGAGGCCGCGCTACAAGCCTCATCACTTTGTCGAGAGCAGGGCCCTCTTTTTCTTCCTTCCCTCCCGTCCATGGTGAGCGAGCTTTTTTGGCCGCCGAAGCACTTCCGTTCGCTCGTGCAGCCGAGCGCTGGCCGAGGTGGTGCACGCACCCGGAGAGCCACAGAAGCGCCCCGATCATTCATCTTGCGTTGGTGAACGGCTTGAAGAGCGAGCACGGTGCGGGCACGGCGGGACGACGCTGTTCTCGCTAGCGTGTGCTGCTCGCTAGCGTTGTCTCGCAGCGCATCCATATACGCCCCGTGAAGGTTGTACACTGGCGGGTACAAATACTCGGTGTCAGGTGGCGTCGAGGAAATATCTTTCTTTTTGTTTGCCGTCTCCTCGGTTTCTTATTTTTTTTTCTCAGTGTGTTATAATCATGTTTCTGGCTGCGAAAGAATTTGGTGTGAAGTCTAGGAACGTGTATACTGCAGGGGGGAGAGTGACGCGGTATTTTTGAAGCGCTCTCACTGTGATAATTAGTCAGTGTTCAAGACTTTGACAAGGAGAAAGGAAGTTACATGCATGCCCACAGGAGCCCCTTGCCCCCCCTCCCCCTTCCACCCTTTCCCACAAACACAGCAACACAAATTACAGCCGCACAAACAATGCCGATTTACTCTCCACGTGGTTCCTTTGGTGCCTCGAGAAAACATTTGGAGTCATACTAAATTAGAAGGGTGATGGTTTGCGCCAGTTCGTTTTCTATTTTAGATTGTGTGGTACAGCGCGTAGCAGGGACAAGGGACGTAAGAAAACAACGAGGACAAGCGCTTGTCCTCGTTGTTTTGTTGCGTCCCTTGTCCCTCCTTCGCCCTATAGCACACAGTCATACTAAAGCTAGAAAAAGCAAACAAAACAAATTAATGCAAAGCTATGTCATTGTACCCTCCGGAGCAAATGTTTAGAGACCACGCCACCAGCAAATATTAAACTTCTAAGACGCAGCCGTCGAGTGTGGTATTCCGGCAATGTATTGCATTGGTTGAACGTGCACGCGTGGGATGTGCCAGCATTTAAGTGCGCTTGGCTGCGGCTGCGAACAAATTTATTTATTTATTTATTTTAATATTGTTATCATTCTTATTATTTTGTGGCATTTGTGACTTCTAACTTTTTGCTCGCGACTGCAAGGAAACCACTACACTAAGAAACTTGCTGCAAGGGAGCTATGTTTCTGCGGAACCACCCACATACTCAGCGAACATGAAGTTAGATGCGCGGATCTCAATCAATATAGCATAGCGATGACTACTGTGCTGAGAGGGAGTTGGCACCGCGTAGATGGAACGGCCGGAAGGCAAGGTAAGATAAATGATGACCGCGAGAGACAGTCGATCTTGAATTGTGCCGACACTACAAAGGAGGACTAAGCACATTACTAAGCCGGCCGAGGGCACAGATCCTACAAAAACACGCACGCGCGCGCGCGCTCTGATACGAAGCAGACAAATGTCAAAGGAAGGTCGGAGCCGTGGATTGTTCGGCTCAATTATATCGCTAATCAGACGGGCCTGCCCCCTGCCCCGAATCTCTGACGGTCTCGGCGCGTGAGCCTAATGTATGCCGGGAGACTGGACGCCGGGCTCTGACCAGGAGGGCTCGTTAATATCAATAAGGAAGCGACAGGCACGAACACGGGAGCGGCAGAAGAAGAAGAAGAAGAGCTGCTTGCGTAGGGGCTTTCCTCTGGGCCCTTTAAAAACAATCTCCCCTCCTCCTCAGTTTAATTCACCCAAGCTCATTAAAGACGGCTTCGCACGCTGAGTTTCTGTTTTACATCGCGAAAGTGTGGGGTGGCGTGTCTCCAGTGATCGTATATATAGTGCCGGTGCGCTGGGCTTCACCGAAGTCGCTTCGATCGCGGGCCGCAATCTGGTGGGTCTGAGTGAGCAGGACATAACTGCGCTCCTTAGCGAAACAGTACTAGAGCGACTGTTGCCTTTCATTTCCATTTTCTTTCACTTTTCTTTTTGGTCAGCAAAGCTTCTCACGCCTACGTCTTCTTTTGTGTCCGATGCTTTCATTCTATGAAGCGACGAAGAATGTTCCGCACTCGTCCTTCGGGCTCTTGAAATACCGCATGCGTTTTTTTTTTATTTATTGTGGAAGGTTATAGAAAAGGAATATGACCGTGACAGAAAAGAGGCTATGCGCATAACTGACGACTAAAATAGAATTCTGCTCTAACAACAAATCCTGGACAACGTGTAACTTAAGTGCGCCGCTCCGACGAATTTCGTTTGCAGAAGTACTCGGCGTGCGAAATGCGCGAGTTGTATGCGGAGAGAGGAGAAAGGCGAGACAGTTTGTACTATAAGTAAATTATTGCTGAGTGCCGGCATAACACGGCAATTCAAGTGCTGGAAGACTTCTGTACTTTCTTATAAATTTCTTTATAATAAATGTGCTGAGTGTAATTCAACAGATTCCTCTATTATGCTCATATTTTGTTCAAATCTAAGCTGAGTGTTTAAGAAGAAAGAAAGAAAAAAGGAAGATAGCTCCTTAGTTTGGAGATAAAGCTGGCTTATGCATAAGGGACTGTAGTTTCATCGAAATATATCCTTTTCAAGAAAAAAGGCGCCTATTTTACGTTCTATACTTTATTCTTGCAACAGCATCGCATTTACTTTACAGCATGGGCCTCCAGAACTCCATTGAACGCTTTCTTTGTCCCATCCCTGAGGAGCGCTGGTGGTCGAACGGAGTTCCCGAATTAGAAACGAGCCGTAAGAAGTTATCGCTACCTCGTTCTGCTATTTCACAGCGGTTAGGCTGTCCGACGTTATCGCCTCTTTTTCGTTTGCGACAGCTATGTCATCAGTAAAATGAGCCCTTTTGATATTCCGTAGCCTGTTCACTTCCCCCTTATCTTCCCATAATACTTGCCTTTAGAGTACATTTATCATCGCTGTCTTAACAACTACGAAGTCTATTATATACGTAGCGCCTCCCTCGATGAAAGCAAGCCTATCAAACGAGAGCTCGTTGGGCGTTTCCGTATAGTGCCGTCTGGACCGTTGGGAGCTCATGTGACAATCTTAAGAGCATTGGGAACAGCGTCCGCACGTGTGTTTTCTAATCCCGCGCAGACATTTATAGAAAAGTGTCCCCGTGCAACTGTGTAGACTATCTTGCAGAGCCATTTGTATGGACCGTACCAAGTTACTTTCATACCACGTAAGACAGAAGTCCTCAGGAAGAGGGAGTCTTGAAGTGCTGAGTAGTGATCTAACAAATAATGTCGCTGAAGCCAACGTGTGTACACGGAGACTGGTCTTCATCAGGTCGAACACGTCGTATAAAAGTCACGTCATACCATGTGACCTTTATAACACATGACACACACAGCACCCCACCACCCCTCCCGCTCGGTCCTGTTTTTCGCACTTTCGCCGATTTAGTACGGCTATCGGCTCATGCGGAAATATCGATATCGGCTTTCGATTCTCCGTATGTATCGAGGCTTAATTACTTGGATTTGCCTTCCCTTTACGGACTCAACAAAGTTCCTATTTACCCGGTTTTATTTCGAACACAAACGCCTATTTCGTTTTGCTTTTGAAAAGATTCTCCTGGTGTGATTTTTGTGACTTGAGTTAAATCCTAGATACTGCGGAACGCACTTTCTTTTCTTTTTTTTTCTTTTTTTGAGGACAGCAGTAGACAATGACTTCAAGCCCACGGGTGTTTGTGAAACTATACCTTACCGTTGCAATGCTTTCATTTCAAGTCACGTCAACATTGCTGTGTCGATTTAACGACTGATCGTTGGGCGCGAGCGAATGCTGCCAGTCTCACCAAAATATATCACTCTGTCAGCCTCGCATCGGCGGAGTTGGAGCTTGTCTTCCTAACGTTTCGCGTAAATGAACAAGGAAGGGAGCGGCGGATGAGGGAAAGGGAGAGGGCCACCTCTCCATGCACAAAAAGGCTCTTTCAGAGATCCAAGGCGTTATTGCGCGAGGAACGTTGGTGGCGCGGAAGGCCGAAAGAAATATGCCGAGCTTATCTCTTTTGTCCGATACTCCGTGCATATACTATGAGGGGTATCGCGCCTCGCACCGATGTATACCTTCGTATAGGACGAGCTGTATTAGTTTGCGCAGCATTCATGAGAAGCTCTGCCCCTACACCGAAATTCCGAAGGCAGTGGCATAACGGAGCTGCGGCAGGCAGTCTTAGTAGCGTCAATATCAATGGTAAGGTGAGAGCTCGCTCTACGATCTCGTTTCAGTTCTTTTCTGTAACCCCGCATTTCCCGCTCCCCATCCCTAAGAGGGTGGATGGAAGCTGCCTGCCGGTGTGGTGATAGGCTACCGAGAATCCCATGCCCATTCATCAGGTGAAGATGCCACGCGTAAGCGCGTCCCCGCTATCGGAATCAACGGGTCGGGAGAAGCCGCCTGGAAGAAAAAAAGAGAGGCAAAAATAATAGGAAAACGTCTTTGATTTGGTCTTCTCCGCACCGAGGCCTCTTCATATATAGCGTCTCCTGCCAAGCTGGCTTCGCCGCGAAAATTCCAACCCCCGTGAATCTGGCCTGCCGCAAGTCAGCTTCGCGGCCTCCGTCTCCTTGCACCAAGCTCAATCGTATCCTGGTCTACAAGCAATCATAGGAAAAGACGATGCTGCATCTTGGACAAGAACCGGACTCGTAATAGCAATGAGACACAGCAAAAGAAAGAAAGAAAGAAAGAAAGAAAGAAAGAAAGAAAGAAAGAAAGAAAGAAAGAAAGAAAGAAAGAAAGAAAGAAAGAAAGGTTGATCATGGTCGCACACGGTTGGTTGCCCTGCACATGGGGAAGATGAAAGGAGAAAGAAAGATAAGAAGTAAGAAGGGGAGTCAGTGTGCAAATACCCGCAGATGAATGTTCACTCACGTGTATGTATAAAGTAAGAAGCGATCGTCTAACGCAGTCGCCTTTCACATGCGAATTAGCGCTTTGGCGGCCCCGTGCATACTACAGTTCTTCGGCCCAGGATTCAGGACGTTTGCTCCTAAGAACAGTCTGTTCTATAAGCGGCTCAGAATTATGGAGTGCTTGGAACGACAACATAGTATGGCATATACGGGAGGCATATATAATCGAGGGAGAGTCCAATCGCAGAAATAACCAGACGCCTCTTTCCAGGTAGTCTTCACAAGCAATACTGTTAGGTTTGCGTAGCCCTCGCACTGGACCTGAAATATTTGGTGCAGAGGTCATCTATTGCTTAACAGCCCCCTTTCTTTTATGAAGAAAAGACTGCCCGTTTGAGATACCTCGGTGACAAATATCGTGATACTTAGTCCTGCGTGTTGCTGTAGGCTTATCGGCGGGACGCAAGAGGTTATAGTTATGATGGACGCTATAGGCAAGCTGAATATGAATTTTATTTGCCACGCTTTCTCTAGCGATTCCTTGAAGCTCGCTTTCGAGTGTTTGCTGCTCCAAAATGCACATTGTTGGTCACAGTGAAATTACCGGTACGTCAGTATCGTATCTATTCTCATGCATTATATAACGAAAAATCCGCGATTAACACAGTATACATCGCCATGCCATTTGGAACTATCGCCTATAGGTTAGCACGGCCCAGGAAAACAAATGTTACAGCGAGAGAGTTGAGACGGCACACACAAACACAAACACACACACACACACACACACACACACACACACACACACACACACACACACACACACACACACACACACACACACACACACACACACACACACACACACACACACACACACACACACACACACACACACACACACACACACACACACATACACACACACATATATATATATATTTCTACAGGGTTCGCACCATATGCTGGAATCACATTAAGACGCTCTGTGTAAGACGGTTCAGCGGTGGTCAAAAGCCGTCGGACCTGGTTAGTTCCTTTGTCGAAACATTGGCACACGAGTTCTCCATGCCGCGTCTTCCTTTGCACGAGCACTGTAAACCGCTTCAAGCCTGCGCATTTATCTGAAGCCGTGTCACATGCTACAGTTTAGTTGTGGTAAACACAGTATCATTGCTGCGGGCTTGCGAACAGATTGGCGAGGTTTCATGGTACATTATTATGACATGAAACGTTACAGTGCCTTTCTTGGGCGCTATCGAAGGACTGTAGTGGGAATGAGCGGCGCATCTTGTGTCCACCATTCATGTATTGAAATTGGGCGGATTTCCGCCGCTGCCGACACCAAGTAGCCGTCTTTCTTTTTTTTTTTTTTCCTTCAAGTCGTAAACTTCGAACATGGACGTAACGTAAATGCAGCTGTGGTCGCGGGGGAGTGAATGACAGCGATGCAGTTGGAAGTTTGTGCACGGGCATTGTACGTCGTACTTTAGATTTCGTTTGAATTTGGCGATCAAAGTAAGACCGTTGCATAGATTAAATTGAGGCGCATCAGTGACGTTCAGATTTGGCGAATAATATTGAGTATCCTTCCTTCGTACTTGCAGGTTTCAAGCACACTGTTCACCTGTTTGTAACTGGAAGCTTGCATAAGAAACCGTGGGTTTGCTGGCAAGGGCGGAGACACACGCCACTGCTACAGTTCGTTTTGTTGGCGCACCGTAAACGGTTCTCTTTGTACAAGTGCGTCTTTCCACCATCTCGTGTTTCTTTCTGTTGTACCACAAAGTTTCAGAATATTTCTTCCGGGGCAATAATTCTCTTAATGCGACCATGCCCATCCCGGGTGATAAAGAACAGAGAGAAGAAAGATGCGGTCCTGTCGAGAAAGCTTCGATACAAACCGGTTTTCCGGAAGGAAATTATACACGACGCCGGCGAAGCTTTGCGCGGGCGTTATTTGCACTACGGGGCCCGGTCACGTACACTTGCAAACCGCGTGGCGAACCAGACAGGGACCCCCGAGGGCCGAAAGTGCGCTGGCGGCAGACGACGCCGGCGTAGCACATTCGCGAGTGGGGAGAAAAGGCGTCGCCGACAACCCACTCGACAAGCCTCCCTCTCGAACTTTGAACTTGCGGCCTTCTTTTCGGCTCTCGAGCAAATAATCGCGAGGCGACGACGAGACTCGGCAGTGTGCTCGTCGTCGCGCACCAATCGACGTCTTCGTCTGGCGCGCTGCCCACGTGAGATTCCTTCGCGCGAAATGGGCGTGGATCGTGCACACTCTACGGGCATGCGCTCGCACTTGAACGCCTTCGCGGCAACGCCGGGACGGGGTGCAGCCCGTCTGATAGCGTGCAATCGAAGCGCACAGCGCTTGCTTGATGTGGCATTCGGGTGATCCCTGTAGTGCACCACGCAATGGACGCGTACGCTTTCCGAGGTCGAGAGGGGGCATCGTCACTAGTGAGTAGTGCGGCGTGGCACTTCACACCCACCTACCGAGTGCGACCGACCGCGCGTCACTACGGGCACTCGAGAAGGCGCGCGCGCGCGTGTCGTAGTGTTAGAGTGCGTCGCTCTATTCCACGCCCTTGTTTATGGAGCGAGGTTGTATCGTACCGAAAGCGAAAATCAAACCTCTTTTTTTTTTTGTCTGTACCGCTCGGGAGGAGAGCTGGGAGAAGTTCTGAACATGCCGACAGTATATGCGTTTCTCTTGGGAACACATGCGGGCTGTGTCGACCGATGATTAATTTGGATGTAACGCGGGTTTTACGATTCGATGCGTCTTGCGAATGTTGCTGTCGTACACTCCGCAGTTGCGTGCGCTGCTCGGTAAACAAAGCAGAACTCGAGAATAAACTTGAACCACCCATTCTCACTGAACTCGAGTCTGTCGTGCGGGGGGCAAACATGCAGGCGAGGGATTCGTTGGGCGTAGCCGATTTCGAGTGCTTTTCGCACGGATCGAACTCTAGCCTTGTCGCTCTTGTTATGGGGGTATGTACTGCATGCGGGACTCGGCGTGAACATCGAAAGACGTATTCGCGCTACATTCAATCACATGGCAGAGAGCGCAGTTTAAGCGAAGAGGAGCAAAGCGGGTGCGCTTCTGAAACCGAAAAGACTGCTTCAGTGCTTAAAACAGCGCAAAAGACACACACACACACACACACACACACACACACACACACACACACACACACACACACACACACACACACACACACACACACACACACACACACACACACACACACACACACACACACACACACACACACACACACACACACACACACACACACACACACACACACACACACACACACACACACACACACACACACACACACACACACACACACACACACACACACACACACACACACACACACACACACACACACACACACACACACACACACACACACACACACACAGACACACACACATATATATATATATATAACGTTTAATTCTATAGCGAATGGGCTGTAGTCCTCGCTAGGACACGGACCACCGAGCAGACGACGCAAGCACTACTGTGGAACCTAGCCTAATTTGTCATATACTGAGAGAAAAATACGAGCCGCATCCAACATGGTGAAGCCTTCCGCTACTACCCTTCATTCGAACGTACAGGTGACGACGGTGTTCCAGATGACACTACCTACTCGTCGTATACAGGGTAATTGAAAGTTTAGAAGACAACCGGGGAGGCATGGAAAAGAAATTGAGAGCAATAGAGACAGTAAATTGGATGCAAGGGATTGAAAACTAAAGATACCACGGTGATTTACAAGTATGGCAAGGAAGTAACCACGAAGAAAAATCAGTGCGGTAACATGAGGCCAGTGGCTTGTTAGTTGAGGCGCAATCTGGTTGCCTAAGGACAATATATATATATATATATATATATATATATATATATATATATATATATATATATATATATATATATATATATATATATATATATATATATATATATATATCAGAGCAAATATTCGCAACAAGGTGAGGCGTGCGTCTGCTGCAGCAAATGCAAAACGCCAGATGCCACTCAGCACATCCTAACATGATGTGAAGTTATTCACCCAAAGAGACCTGAAGGAAACGTCCCTCTTCCGAAAGCACTTAAATTCAACGGGAATTGAAGCATTAACCGTTTAGTATTCCAAATGAGCAAGAGCCGTATGTAATATTGGCGCCAAAAAAAAAAAAAACAGGGATTGATAGGAACCAGTCTGCTAAAGGCATAGGTAACTGTGGAAAGTAGATTGGGATGTTTTAAGGTAGATGGAAAACATATCCGGAGGTGTAGGAAGAAATGCTAGACTAATACACATATATAGGTTATCTGATTAGGTCATGCTGGCTACGTGGCTGTTTGCCGCCACCCCACTTAAAAGGGAATGCCGATAAATAATAATCATCGTCATCTACCGTGTTTTTAACACGAACCTAACCTAATATATCCTACCCTGCCACACCCTAAGCTAATTCGACGTAACACCTAACCTACCCTAACAACCACCTAGCCCCGTGTCAACGCCATGCTGAACCTGGTTCGCCGCCCAAGAAGAATGGAAAAAACTCGCCCTTACCGACGAAGGTCCGCGGGTAGGACAAATGGAAAGGTCAAACACAATGTGTGAAAAGCGAGGGCTCTATGCGCAAGCTGTTGGTCGTAACACTAACGTGAACTACACGAAACGATGGGAACAGCGAACGAATTACGAAGTTAAAAAAAAAAAGATGGGGAAAAAAAAAGAAAGATCCGAGTGTTACAATGCTTTCCTTTTTTTTAAATTCTACTGTATTCGTTCTTTCCGCGCAACAGAGAACACGCAGACGTCGGCAGGTGCGGGCGAGACCAACCACGAAGCATTCGGCGCCTTCGGAAATTCGCTGTTCGTCTTCCCCGTTCGCTTATGCGCATTTTCTTGCCCGCGTGAGCACGGCACGATTCTCCTTCGCGCAGCGCGGTTCCGTCGCTTTACTTACTTTATGCAAACATGCTTTTTTTTTTTCTAGGCGCGTACGTGGCCCTCCGCCTTATTTCGAGCGCTCGCCATCTGTTAAGAAACTAGGAAAATGTGAAGCACCCGGGCAAACGGAACAGGAAGGGGCAATGCGCTGAATGCAATACGTGGTCGAGGCAGGAAAAGAGAGAGAGGCCGAGGAAACGGAAAAGAGAAGGCACCCCCCCCCTACTCCCCCCCCACTCAGAAAATTGAATCGCCCGCCGTCGATCACGTCTTTCCGTGGTTTACCGAAGACAAATACCATCCGCAAGCAGGCAGTCTCGCTTGGCGAATTGTGGCCCCCGTGTTACGTGCATCTTGCGCGGCCCTTGTTTTAGCTGCTGTTTTTTTTTTTTTTTCCGTGGCGTTCGCGCAGTTACGTTCGCTTCCGTTCTTCCCTCCTTCGCGCCGGCACGCGACGCCTCGAATGCAACACCCCGCGGCCCGCATGAGAGACGAGCCGATTTCGTTGGAGGCGCAATGCGCCCGAGAAAGGAAAGGCATGCATAACGGATGACGATAAGCCTAATAAGGTGCCTACTTTTCTTACGGTGTATCTTCCTGTTATCTTGCAAACCTCTGAAAAAAGGAAAAATATGCCTACGGTTATTTAACGTCCTCGCTTTTGTACGCAGAAGACTCGGTATGAAATTCCGGTTGATTTTGAAATGACCATTATTGCGGAAAAAAAAAAGAATTTACTGATGGCAAATGAATGAACAATGAAGTGAGTATCTATACATGTATGTCGGGCGACTTGAGTACTTCCGATTCACGGGGAAAGGGGTAGGATTGGGTAGGTGGGGGGGGGGGGTGATCTCAACTCGCGCACGATAGCGTTGCCCTCCAGAGCCCCAATGCTCTTCATTGTGAGTTCATGCGTTAAAAAATTTTCCCCCCATCTTCTTTCTTTATCCTTTTCTTTCTTTTTGACGCAAGCTATACCTACATATAGGTAGAAAAGGTAAAAAAGGAAGAGCGAGTACAAATGAGAGCGAACGAGGCATGCAGGTCGAGAAATCGAAGCGAAAAACGTTCACGAGCGGGCCTTTCAACGCGCAGGTCGTGGCCGCACTGGCGCATTTTCCGATGTATACTTTTACGCTGCCTTTACGATCACCTCCCACGGTTCCGCCGTTCTCCCTGACGCTCTCTTACAAGTTACACTCGTTGCAAGGCTTCGCGCAAGGGCGCAGCGAATGGAGGCAGTGTGCGCGTTGGATTTCTCTTCGCGCTCTCGAGGAACACCAAATCCGACTGAGCGAGTTGCGCGGCTTCCCAACTTGGGTGCTGCGTGCGTGCGTGCGTGTGTGTGCTCGCGCGTTTTGCTACGCCGCAGTTCACACGGTAAGAGCAGCCATAATCGAGTGCGGGCGCGGTCTCATTTTACGAGTAACCCTATATCGACATTGCTCGAACACTATGCGGCTCCGTCGAAAACGTTTTCTTTTTTCGCTTTTATTATTATTATATTTTGTTTGTTCTTTCGCGCGGAAAGCGGGTTTTGAACATCTTTTCCTCGGCACGCTTCGCGGGCCTATCGCGAATGGGAACAGGATTGCTGATTTCGCTCATCGAACATAACCAGAATAAACCACGAAAGGAAGGCGCTGGACTGCAAATTAAATACATCAACAAAAGCTAAGATGCATTTCACACTTGGACGCCGTGGAACGTGTTGTGCCCATACAAGCTGCGCTTGGCTCCTCCGGCATAGAATGTCAAGCTTAGGGGGGGGGTGGGGGGGCTACGTTCCCTGGCGTTTTGTGTCGCCGACAGGATAACCTGATTCTCTGATCTATACGACTTCGCGGTAATCCGTATCAGCTGCGAAACAATCTGTGTTCCGCCAGTAAAAGCCTTAGCATTCTCTCTTCCGCAGCGTGTGGCGCCTCGTTATGTGCAGCCAGTTATCAAGTTCTGCGAATTACTGGCATGGCAGTCGAAGGCTGTCGAACGGCACACTGATTTTCAGAGCCATGGTATTGAGTGACCACGTGATTGTGCCCCGGTGGCCAGTAAAATAAGCGATAATAGTACGCGCAGTGTGGTGCACGAAATATATCAGCCCCAAGAGTAAGCGTAGATATCAATCAAAGCATTTCCACTACACAGACGAGATGTAGGGAGCCGATTAACTGGCTAGAGCTGCATTTAGGAAAGACGCTATCCTCACCGCTGTGCGTGGCTGTCCTGATGGCGGGTCCTGAAAGCATCGATGAAAGCGTGCCGAAACCGCGGCGCTGTCCTGAAGGCGTCGTTCCGCGGACACTTATTTGTATATAACGTAAATTTCTTTTTTGAAATTATTCTTTTGCTTCACGCTAAGGAAACAACAGCTCTTGTTTCACGTAGACCACCTCTTTCGAAGCTCGCGAGCGACGATTTAGTATGTTTCGCCGCGCTGGGCCAATACTTCGCCAATCTCGGGGGGACCAAAGCAAAATTTAAACATGTGTACAACAATGGTCATGTACGCCGGCGGGCGCGCGCTGCGTATGTGCTTGAAAAACCCACGGGGGCAAGCCGAGGCGAAAAGTGCCTGCTCTTCAAGGGCCCTTTTGACCTCGGCGCTTCCTTTCATTTTCATCGACCCGCAATAGAGCAATTAGTCCGGATAACGGACAAATTAATTGGGCGGCGGAAGCGGTATAGCATGAAGTCGTCGGCGTCTGGAATGTTTAATGCCTCTCCGTACAGCCTTTCGCCCCCCCCCCTCCCCTGGCCCCCTTGTGCTCTCGAAGGAGACGTCTCGGTTCGCGCTCGTCCAAAGAGACATCTCAATTGGCGAGCGACTGCTCCGGCTTTCATTTAGCGCGTGACGAGGAGAAACAGGGTGCCCTAATGAGCGGATGCCAACGATAGGGTCGCTGTGCTGTACTGGGCGGACAGGGAGAGGCGAGGGAAAGGGTTTGATAGAGAAAGAGAGAGCAGCTTGGTGACGTATACGCCTGCTTGCTTGTCACGACGCACATGCCACGCGCTCGCTTACGTCTCTGACAGGTTCGGCGCACTGAAGTCGGCGGGGAAGGGGGGTGGGGGCCCCCGTGACAAGAGAATTGCGACGTTGCTTTTCATCTGGGAGAGATAGTAGCGAGCGTCAGAAGCAATCGCAGTGATAATTTTAATAAGAAGACTCTGAAGCGAGAGCCGCTCTTCGATCATTTGAGGGAATGCAACAAGATTACGACTCAGCAGGGAAAAGCGTTCTACTTGTCTACTTGCCGGTTCATTTTCTATGTATTGCACTGTTTCTGCCAATGCAACTAAATGAAACGCAGTTAACGTGATAAGATATTGTAACCTGAACAACGCGTTGTAGAGATTATTGAAGAGCAGCGCTCCCTGTAGGTGGTCACATATTGGTTGTTTTCTGGGCCGTATTACAAGCTGTCCGATCGATCGAGTCATTGGCCGATTCATTTGGTTGATGCATTGGGCTTTTTACGTGCTACAGCAACCCAGATACTATCCGGGACGCAGTAATCGGGACGCTTCCGCAATAACTTCGACTACCTTGTCTTTCTTTAACGTGCGCCCGAATCGAGGTAAACGACCGTTTTTCGAATCTCCTCTCCCAACGGAATTTGGCCTTCGGAATCGCGAAAATCGAACCCGCAACCTCATGCCCCGCCAGCAGAACGCGGCAGTGTTGCGTTTCGCCTGCGACACGTGGTTTTGTCGGCGCGACGGCGGCGGGGCGGCGGACATTTTGGCCCGATCGTCGTCACCGCAACACTCATCGCCAGGTGTTTCCAGGCGCGTCTGCGGCGATGCGACCGCCTAGGGATTTCGTTCCAGTCATTGTGCCCGAAACAGGCGAGGCCAAAGCAGGGATCTCCTTCCAGTTATTGGGCCCGAAACAGGCGATGCCAAAGCAGGGATCTCGTTCCAGTCATTGTGCCCGAAACAGGCGATGCCAAAGCAGGGACCATCTTCTCGTTACAGTCATTGTGTCCGACCGGCAGCGCCACGACAGTGTGCTGCGCAGCGCCACGACAGTATGCTGCGCAGCGCCACGACAGTGTGCTGCGCAGCGCCACGACCAGGTGCTACGAGATCGTGCGCAGCGCCACGACATGGTGCTACGGCATCGCTACGACAGTGTGCGTCACCATTAGCCCATTGTACATTCTCGTGCTCGTCTTTTGAGGGGTTCCTTCTTGCCCTCAACTGCGAGAGTATAAAAACAGCTGCCCCCGGACGCCAGAGGAGGGCTCCGATTTCTTCTGCTGAGTGAAGTGCTCTCCCGTCTCTCTACTTCGGTCAAACCTGACCGCCAACTCTTTGCGATGTTAAAATAAACAAGTTGTTTCGTTGTTACCTGTCGACTCATGCTTTGCCGGGACCTTCGGATGCTTGCAGTTGTACCCCAGGCCGCCAGGCCAACGCTACCCTTGGGGCTTGCGACCCAGGTACAACCACGGGCGTCAGCGCCGAGTTCCCATCCGATCGCTCCAGTGTCGCGATCCCAAACATCTGGTTGCCAGCGGTGAGATCGCCTACGACTTCAAACAACGGTCTGCCAGCGGCGAGATCGCGACAACGGAGGCCAGCAGCAAAGAGATGCAGTTGACAGTATGCTGAGCAGCTCAACGACGATCCGGGAGCAGTGCAACGAGCCCTGTGTGACGACTGGTTGCCTGCAGCGGAACGACTGCGCGGAATTCCTGCCTGCGAGGTTTGGTGAGTGCGGGACTTTCTTCTACTGAGCTTTGCCAGGCTTTTTGTTAGTGTCAGAAACAGAGCTGGTAATTGTGGTTGTCGTTGCTGCCGGGTTAGTTTGCGGCAAGACAATAATAGGCAGTAGAGAAAGCAGCATTCAGAGCAGCCATGGATTTGAAGTCGTTGCGCAAACCGAAATTGTTGGAGCTTGCAAGAGAGTTGGGTCTGGATGTCTCAGACAAACTAAGAAAACCGGAACTGATAACGGCTATTCTTGAGTTAGAGGCTGAGGATGACGAGCTGTCGGAATGCCTTGAGACTATTGAGGAGAGGTCAAAAAGACAGGAGCGCGAACTTAAAGAGCAGAAAGAAAAAGAAGAGCGCGAACACGCTTTGGAAATGAAGCGTCTCGAGGTAGAGATGGAACGCGCTCGTAATGGAAGTCAGGCACACGGTGCAGGAGAACGCGTATTGTTCAAAATAACTGACCTGATGCGGCCGTTTAAGCTTGGAGAGGACATTGGTTTGTTCCTGGTTAACTTTGAGCGAACGTGCGAGAAGCAGGGGTTCTCTCGGGAAACGTGGCCACAGCGCTTGCTCACTTTGTTACCCGGCGAGGCGGCCGACGTAGTCGCTCGCTTGGATAGAGAGGAAGCAGAGGATTTCGACAAAGTAAAATCGAGTCTGCTAAAAAAGTACCGGCTGTCTGCGGAGGCGTTCCGTCGGAAGTTTCGGGAAAATGAGAAAGGCAAAAGTGAGTCATATACAGAGTTTGCGTATAGGCTTATGTCGAACATGCAGGAGTGGCTCAAAGAAGAGAAAGCGTTTGGTGACCACGATAAAGTTCTGCAGTGTTTCGGGCTAGAACAGTTTTATAGTCGGTTACCGGAGAACGTGCGATACTGGGTCTTGGATAGGCCAGACGTTTGTACGGTGGCTAAAGCCGCTGAGCTAGCCGAGGAGTTTGTGACGCGTCGAGCTCGCGGAGCTAAGGACGGTCAAAAGGGTGGATTTGGCTCGAAGTTTGAGAGGCCGAAATTCACGCCCATGAGATTAAAGGGGGACACGCGTAGTGAGGATGCGAGTGAAAGCAGTCCGACCAAACGTAAAGAGACGGCGGCAGCCAAACGCAGAAAGCGGTTCGAGATGAGGCGAGCGCGCGTTTGTTATACGTGCCAGAAGCCGGGTCACTTTTCGGCGCAGTGTCCGGAAACAACACCAAAGGTTGTGTTTTTTTCAATAGGCAGCACGGACGAGAACATGAAGCTTCTCGAGCCTTACATGCGAGACCTCCTCGTGAACGGGAAAGAGTGCCGAGTGCTTCGCGATTCCGCAGCTACGATGGATGTAGTTCACCCGTCTTACGTAGAACCCCATATGTTCACGGGCGAGTGCGCGTGGATCAAGCAAGCCGTGGAAGCTCATAGCGTGTGTCTGCCGGTAGCAAAAGTGCTTATTGAAGGACCTTTCGGAGCGCTTGAGACGGAGGCGGCAGTGTCATCTATGCTGCCACCCCAGTACCCGTACCTATTTTCAAACAGGTCCGATCACCTCCTGCGCGAGAAGGGGCTTTTGTTTGGTGAAGCTAGTGTTCAGGCCTTAACCAGATCGAAGGTTCGGGAGCTCGCTGCAAAGGCGGTAGTTGCGGGGCCGACGTTATCAAACAACGAAAAAGGGTCAGAGGCGCAGCAAGCTGATATTCAGAGCACGCCCGAACAGAATAAAATTGAGTCTGTAGCGTTGAAGGCGCCAGATACTGGAGAGGAAAATCCCGACGCGGGAAAGTTAGAAGAGCTATCTACTGATTTGCTCATCGCGCCTACGTCAGACGGACTTGATAGGTTGCTAAAAGTCAGCCGGACGGCTTTGATAGCCGAGCAAAAAAAGGATGGCAGCCTGGAAAACGTGCGCTGCAATGTCAAAGAAGGTATCGCCAGGAAAACTGCGCGTTTTGTGGAAAGAGGTGGAGTCCTGTACCGGAAGTATCTAGACCGCCGAGGAGTGGAGTTCGATCAGCTGGTCGTGCCTCAATGCTATCGTCAGGATCTGTTGCGCTTGTCACATGGGGGTTCGTGGTCCGGACACCTAGGAGTTAAGAAAACTAAGGACCGTCTCTTGCAAGAGTACTATTGGCCAGGGTGTTTTCGGGACGCAGACCATTTCGTGAGGACATGTGACACTTGTCAGCGGGTGGGCAAACCAGGGGACAAATCGAGGGCGCCGTTGAAATTGGTACCTATCATTACGGAGCCTTTTAGACGGCTCGTTATTGATACAGTGGGACCTCTGCCGGTAACAGCCACGGGGTACAGACACATTTTGACTGTGATCTGCCCAGCGACAAAGTTCCCTGAAGCAGTGCCGCTTAAAGAACTCAGCTCAGTTGAGATAGTTAATGCACTACTGTCCATATTTGCGCGAGTTGGTTTTCCTGCAGAAATTCAATCAGATCAGGGCACAGTGTTTACTAGCGCTTTGACGACAACTTTTCTCGAAAGGTGTGGGGTAAAGCTGCTACACAGCTCAGTGTACCACCCACAGTCGAATTCCGTTGAGAAGCTCCACTCCGTCATGAAGCGCGTGTTGAGAGCCTTGTGTTTTGAACATCAAACTGACTGGGAGCTGTGTCTGCCTGGGGTGATGTTTGCTTTAAGGACCGCGCCGCATGCGGCTACGGGGTTTTCGCCAGCTGAACTGGTGTACGGTCGCTCGCTTCGATCTCCGCTTCGCATGCTTCGAGAATCATGGGAAGGTAGGGGCGACGACCCAGTCGTGGTGGAGTACGTGCTTAAGCTCCTCGAACGCTTAAGAAGGGCACAGGAGTTGTCAGGTGAAGCAATGACAAAGGCCCAGCAGAGGGCCAAGGTTTATTATGATCGGACAGCCAGGGCCCGTCGTTTTGAGGTTGGCGATGAGGTCATGATATTGCGCACATCGCTAAACAACAAACTAGACGTGCAGTGGGAGGGCCCAGCGCGAATTGTTCAGAAACTGTCGGACGTTAACTACGTGGTAAGTCTGCCAGGAAAGCGGAAAGCACAGCAAGTTTACCACTGTAATCTGCTCAAACCTTATAGACAAAGGGAAGCAGTGGTGTGCATGATGGTAAACGTTCCTGAAGAGCTTCCGGTCGAGCTTCCAGGACTAGGCTCAGTGACGAACAGGGAAGACACCGGTCAAGTCATTAGTGACCTTATCAGTAAAGCACCGCTGTCGCCTGAGCAGAAAACCGAACTACACCAGCTATTACAAGAGTTTCAAGGTCTGTTCTCTGAGAGGCCTGGTAGGACTTCTGTACTTACTCATGATATAGAACTTACCTCCCCAGAGCCAGTACGATCCAAGGCGTATCGGGTGTCACCCCGCCAGAGCGATATTATGGAGGCTGAGGTAAAGAAAATGCTACAGCTCGGTGTTATTGAGGCAGGTGAGAGTGATTATACCTCCCCTTTGATTTTAGTTGAGGTACCGGGCAAGGAACCTCGTCCTTGCGTCGACTACCGCAGGCTTAATTCCATCACTAAGGATCAAATTTATCCGATCCCTAACATCGAGGAGCGCCTTGAGAAAGTTAGTGGCGCTCAGTTTATTTCCACCCTAGATCTTGTCAGGGGTTATTGGCAGGTTCCACTTACAGAAGAGGCTAGTAGGTATGCGGCGTTCATTTCACCAATGGGAACATTCCGTCCTAAAGTGTTGAGTTTTGGTTTGAAGAACGCGCCATACTGTTTTTCAAGTCTCATGGATAAAGTGTTGCGGGGACAGCAAGAATTCGCTTTACCGTATCTAGACGACGTAGCGATATTCTCCGCATCCTGGTCTGAGCATATGACACACTTGCGGGCAGTGCTAACCCGCCTGCGCGAAGCAGGCTTGACAGTAAAGGCTCCTAAGTGCCAGTTAGCACAGGCCGAGGTTGTCTACCTCGGTCACGTGATTGGTCAGGGTCGTCGCCGCCCCTCTGAAATAAAAGTGGCCGCTGTGCGAGACTTTCCGCAACCGCGCACAAAGACCGATATTCGGTCGTTCTTAGGTGTCGCCGGCTACTATCAGAGGTACATCCCTAGGTACTCTGATATCGCGGCTCCCCTGACGGATGCTCTAAGAAAGACAGAGCCTCAAACAGTCGTCTGGGACGAGACAAAGGAAAGAGCTTTTAGCGCCCTAAAGAGTGCCCTAACAAGCCAGCCTGTGCTACGATCGCCAGACTATACAAAAGGGTTCATTGTTCAGTGCGATGCTAGTGAGCGAGGCATGGGCGTTGTACTGTGCCAACGGGAAAATGGAGAAGTAGAACACCCCGTCCTGTATGCTAGTCGTAAGCTGACCAGTCGTGAGCAGGCGTATAGCGCCACCGAGAAAGAGTGTGCATGTCTCGTGTGGGCCGTTCAGAAATTGTCATGCTATCTAGCCGGCTCGAGGTTTATCATTGAGACAGATCACTGCCCTCTCCAATGGCTGCAGACCATCTCTCCCAAAAATGGCCGCCTCCTGCGCTGGAGCCTCGCTTTACAACAATATTCCTTTGAGGTGCGTTACAAAAAGGGGAGTCTCAACGGTAACGCCGATGGCTTAAGTCGAAGCCCCTAACGTAGGAATCAGCCTCAAAATTGTTTGTTACTGATGTTTTTCTTCCTGAGGCAGGATTTTTTTTAACATATTGCTTTTGTTTAGTGTTTCAAAGTGATGATATGCTTTCTAGTGCAATTTTTCAATTTGTGGACGCGTTCTGAGTGATGCTAGACTACTGTAAGGAACTAGGCAGTGGTATAAAAAGGGGAAAGAGCCTGGCAGGGCTTAGTGAGGGTTGTGCCGTGCTTGCTGACTGAGCGGTTGAGTTTTCAGCGTAGTTCTAACGCTTGCCGGGAACGAGAACAAAAATGTGAACTCTCCCGAAGTCACTTTGCAGTGTCCCGTGCGAACCTGAACGAGAGAACGAGGCCTTCTCTGTGCGCTGCGCTCAAGAAACGTCAAGGGACGCCCGACTTCGGTTATGAGCATCATCGAGCGACATCCCTCCGGACAGCGGATGCAGTCCCCTGTCCATCGGGATCTCCTTTCCCCGGCGGGGCGGTCTGTTGCGTTTCGCCTGCGACACGTGGTTTTGTCGGCGCGACGGCGGCGGGGCGGCGGACATTTTGGCCCGATCGTCGTCACCGCAACACTCATCGCCAGGTGTTTCCAGGCGCGTCTGCGGCGATGCGACCGCCTAGGGATTTCGTTCCAGTCATTGTGCCCGAAACAGGCGAGGCCAAAGCAGGGATCTCCTTCCAGTTATTGGGCCCGAAACAGGCGATGCCAAAGCAGGGATCTCGTTCCAGTCATTGTGCCCGAAACAGGCGATGCCAAAGCAGGGACCATCTTCTCGTTACAGTCATTGTGTCCGACCGGCAGCGCCACGACAGTGTGCTGCGCAGCGCCACGACAGTATGCTGCGCAGCGCCACGACAGTGTGCTGCGCAGCGCCACGACCAGGTGCTACGAGATCGTGCGCAGCGCCACGACATGGTGCTACGGCATCGCTACGACAGTGTGCGTCACCATTAGCCCATTGTACATTCTCGTGCTCGTCTTTTGAGGGGTTCCTTCTTGCCCTCAACTGCGAGAGTATAAAAACAGCTGCCCCCGGACGCCAGAGGAGGGCTCCGATTTCTTCTGCTGAGTGAAGTGCTCTCCCGTCTCTCTACTTCGGTCAAACCTGACCGCCAACTCTTTGCGATGTTAAAATAAACAAGTTGTTTCGTTGTTACCTGTCGACTCATGCTTTGCCGGGACCTTCGGATGCTTGCAGTTGTACCCCAGGCCGCCAGGCCAACGCTACCCTTGGGGCTTGCGACCCAGGTACAACCACGGGCGTCAGCGCCGAGTTCCCAACAGATCGTACCAGCAGTCGGATCCAAATAGCAGCTATTGAGCCACTGTGGCCCTGCAGGTGTCACAAAACCGTCTTTGCGCGTCAAATAAAACGGCTGAGCGTGGAATTATTGCACTATACGAGGAAAGTGTACGTTCTTTAATTGAACCAAAACAAGGCCTGTCTCTGATGCCAACGTTCTGGCGAGTCTCTATATAGGGTGTCCCAGCTAACGTTAGCAAATGTTTTCACCGAAAAAAAAAGATACTAAAAGGAAACACGGTGCAAGACATAATTTGAAGACCTGTGGTATGTTCGGTCGTTGGACCTCTGACGACTGAACAGCGTAGGTACTAAAATCGTATCATGTATCGTGTTTTTTTTAACCTTTTCTTTTTCATTTGAACAAATTGAGCTGGGACAAATGGTATATGTTGAAACGGGTTGAGTACTGTTGACCACTTCATGCCTCCGTCTTCCTGTGTACGTGTTTGGATGAGCCAAATCTCCACTCTCAGGACAGAACTCGTGCTGGCTCATAACAGAACGCATGCTAATCGGGACAGGCACTGCTTCAGCTTAATATACTTGCCGTGTACGTCTCCTGCTACGTCGGTTCCAACAAGCGTAGCGGACGGAATGCGTGGGAAGGCTTACCAGAAAAGAATTAATGCAAATATATAAAGGATCCACGAACGCACAGGAACTTCATTGCGGAAGCGAAGTGCGGAAGACATGGGGAGGTCTAAGTGGCTTGCCAGAAAGCAATTAATATAAATATAGCAAGAATCCATAAACGTGCAGGAACTTCATTGCGGAAGCGAAGTGGTGGCGGTAACAATTCAAACGGGGCTTCTCGGCGGAGCCCTCCATCTATATCGGCGTTCTTTCCTTTCAACACTCTTTCGCAGGAGCGGTCGGTGCACCCTATAAAGTTCTGCGCTTTTGAAAATGTCGGCGTTCTCCGCGTTCTCTCGCGAAATTCAAAGGCGCAGCGGCAACAGCGGCATCGGCCAGCATGGCGCAAACTTAAAGAAGAAAAGAAAGGAAAAGAAAGAAGCTCGTTTGCCTCCTCCGCTTTCCGCATTAGAGCACTTGAGATTGCGCGCGCACAGCCTCCCCTCATTGGCCCCACTTCTCTCCCATTTCGTCCTTTCTGGCTTCCCCCTCACCCTTCTCGCCCATCCTAGAGAGGGCGCCAGTGTACTGCGATTTTTTTTTTCCTCATGCACCCCGGGACTCCCGGGGTCGTTGTCGATGAAACGCGCGTTCGTCTTTTTATCGGGCCACAACCAGTGGCCCCAATTTCGGGGCAGCCCGCTTATCGCGCCCCCTCTAGTCGTTTTTTTTTCTTTCTTCCAATAAACAAAAATACGTTGGCGCCCCTGCGCTCCTTTCGTCCCTGTTACCTTTTAACGCCGATTGATGTTAAAATGAAAACGGGATAGCTGTTAAAAGGGAGCGATGTTTTCGACGCGTCGTCGTGCCAGTGCGTTGAGGCCATAGCTACGGGGGGCGGTATGTGGCTACTACACTTTCTTAAGGACCCGAAAGTGGCCGAGTGTGAATGGGAGCATCATATTTTACTTGTTTGTGCACGGTCAGCGTACTTACTCGAATATAGATTACAATGAAGGCCTACGTAGCTCTCCACCGTTACTGCCATCGCAGGTGTCGGACTGAACGACTTGCTCGGTCAGAGGTCGTCGTCCCTGGCATATTTTACTTGTTTGTGCACGGTGAGCGTACTTACTCGAATATAGATTACAATGAAGGCCTACGTAGCTCTCCACCGTTACTGCCATCGCAGGTGTCGGACTGAACGACTTGCTCGGTCAGAGGTCGTCGTCCCTGGCATATTTTACTTGTTTGTGCACGGTGAGCGTACTTACTCGAATATAGATGACAATGAAGGCCTACGTATCTCTCCACCGTTACTGCCATCGCAGGTGTCGGACTGAACGACTTGCTCGGTCAGAGGTCGTCGTCCCTGGTCTGGTTGCTACCGCGTTCAAGGAAGGCGTCAGCGACATTCGCAGGCATATGCGTAGCAGAAAGAAGAGTAGCGACTCCGTCATAACCTTAATGAGTCATTAGATACGGACATCTTGATTATGAGATACCTGTCTGCCAAAAACCGGCGGACAGTCATACACGCAACAGCGCGTTCGGCCGCGTGCGCGAATGACGTCTTGGAACGGTCGCGTGAGAGCGCTTCGGTATTGCTGCACAGAAGTCGTGGAACGCATCGACAGGACTTTCACGGGAGCGCGAAGGTGCCTTGCTTGTGGCGATAATGAAGCCCGATTATCGGTATTACGCGCCCATCTTCTCGAAATGGAGCGTGAGTGCTGCCTCGCGTGACCTCTCCGCTGCGGTGCAAGCGAGATCCGAGCTCTCGGAAGCGACCGGCGCAAGGTGCCGTGCGAGAAACTGCTGTATCCTGCTCGGCGACCGTGCGTGCTGGCTGGCCGGTTGTCATGATATCGGCGTATGTATGACCCCACGCCGACCACAGTGCGTACGAGAATATTCTGCAATGCTCAGAGGAAAACGAAGCGTCTGCACGCGGGTAAATACTAAAAAACAAGAAATGCTAACCGTTCTCCAACGTTTCCATCAAAATGGACAGGAAGAAGAGGCTATAAAAATATCCCGTCGGTCAACAAACTTAAATACTTCATGCATAGGCAATGTTTTCAGAGTCGTTATACCGATTTTTCCTGTTGCATGCGACGGGAATGCAGTAAAAGAATGCGCTAGGGAAGATGATGAAAAGGCCTCCAGGGCATACTTCATTGGTGCCAAGTTTGAAGAAAAATCAAAGGGAAGCGCGGTACTGAAAGAGGCTAAAGCCCCCAAGGTAGTTCAACGGTGCCGTTAAGAAACACGTTAGTAGGCTCCAACCCGTCTTTCGTGATGAGGTTGGAACGCACTCGGGCAAAGGTGCAAATCGTGAACTTCATGTGTTCCATCCACCACGGTGGCTGGGAAATTTCACTGCCGTGATCGATGCCGCGGGTTCGATTCCCGACCAATGGGGGTGCACTGCGATTGGAGTGGAAGGCGCGAACCCTTGTTCGCCGCGCCTTCGTTGCAATCGGCCCCCTCATGCAGGGCGGGAATTCACAGAAACATGGGTCTTGGGATTAAAGTGGAAAGTTCGGCGAGTTGGTATACATTCATACCGATACATACAGCGCTAGTCCTGTGTCCGTTCACTACGTCGTCGTCTTGTTCGCGCTGTTCCCATTATGAATGGGTCTTGGGAGCCTGGCCTAACACTTCATCAGTCCAGATGTCCACACGAGCTCTTCTGTTGTGCAGTACACGAAGATGACTGACTTGGGTGTATAGCGTCGCCTAGCTTAGTGTGTGGATGAGTCATACTCATGTCTTCTCTCTTTAACTTCCTTCTGCGCCTCCCTACGCGTATGGTAGAAAACTTCACAAATCCCGGTTATTCTACCTGCCTTTCCTTCCTTCCTTCCTTCCTTCCTACCTCCCTCCCTCCTCCGCTCTTCCTACTCCTCTCTCTCTCTCTCTCTCTCTTTGTCTCTCTTAGGTTTAAGACGGGGTTGGCACAAGAAAGACGTCCGCGCGAATGTAGCGTGACCGCACGAAAGGTAAAACAAAGAGCACCATAGTCAGTGGCAAAAAGGGGCTTGGGAAGGTTAACGAAGCTCCACCGCATCTTCTCTGGAAAGTTTGTTCCCAGAAGTGGAAAGCAGGTGCGTTGTCTGCAGACGCATCTGGGAAACTCCTTCTTTTTCGGACGTTGCCGTTCCCAGGAGTGGACAACGCGAGTCGAGCGGAAGAATGAATCACCGCCTCACCGGATGCGAGGGATCACCTGTCCGGCCGAAATTGACTGCGCCTCCCTGGCGGAGCCAGGACACGCGAGCGATGAGAAACGATGACAGCGAGCCGCCAAACAGTTTTTTCTTGCCATCTTCTGGCATCCCAGAAGAACGTCGTATTCTTAACGCCCGTTCTGCCTTACGTACATCGAGATGAGTAATGTGGCACGTAGCGTCTGTTTCGTGCGCGAGATTCGTTAAAGAAAACTCTAGAGGAATATTACGTTAAGCTTTATTTACTACATCAAGCTTGTGCAATAGCAAAACAACCAATCTTAGTGTGGGAGGAGTCTTGGCAAGCCAAGAAAGACGCAACAACGAGAGGCTGGTGACGACAGCGCCATTTAAGCTTTCTCGACAGCTTTCACTGACGTCACGGATTTTGACGGCAATCACTCGGGTCTGGCTAAAGCTTAGTAAAGAAGGACGACGTTGCATTATTAAGAAATTAGTGGCTCAACCTAACGGAGTTTTGAACATCTTCGAAAACTGCCTAAATACGAAAAAAAAAAAACACAGGCGTACTGGTTATGAGGTTAGAGCGCGAAATTAAAAAGAAAACATTAATTAGAGCCCTCATTTTCTACAGTGGCATGTAAACTATCTTTTTCTGCCGAGAGAGAGAGAGAATAAACATTTTTATCAGGTAAATGCAGCTTTGGAGAGGCGTCCTCATTCCAGAATGCCTTGAGCTCGGGCCGCGTCCTGGGCCCTCGCAATCAGCCGTTGCTGATCCTCGAGGTCGGAGCTGGCCAAGGCTCTCTCCCAAAGCTCGTTAGTGGGGTAAGGGTTCGGAGGATTTAATGGTGCCGCTCTGCAACCCCTTACTATGTGCCTGAGGGACCCGGGCTCTGCGCAGAAGCGGCATTGCGGAGAGAATTTTGCAAGGTGCATGAGGTGATTTCTGGTTGGGTGAGGAAATGTATTAACCTGTAGAGCTCGGAGGAATCGCTCCTGCTCTCTAGGTAGTGACTTGTGTGGGGGTGCATATGTTCCGCGGATTAGCTTGTAGTGTTGTGTGATGTCTTGGTAAGAGACTAGAGGGTGCATGCGCTCAGGTTCAGAGTCAATCAGCATATGGTTGTGCAGGAATAGTTACCCAGTCTACAATAATTTCGCGTCTGCGTAAAGCAGCATCTGTTTTTGTAGCTAACGATATGTTTTGTTGTAGAAAAGTGGCCTTTAATGTTAGTCCGCGTTATTTTGACTAGTACTCCTGCTCAAGCGTTCGGTATATGGAATGACTAACTCTTTCGTTAGCTTTGGTGCGGCGGAAAGCTACACGTACCGAATACAGCATTCTTTTCAAACGTAACATTCAGTGATGACTTCGAGTTTGGGGTTCCTAGACGTCCTATAGTTCATTTCAGGAGTGTGAAAAATACGTGAAACAACCTTTACATTCTACATTTCTTAAAATTTTCATCATTCGTCAATTCTTGCCAACTGTCAGTATATAACTCTAGCAAGCAGAGGGCATCTCAACCGAAAATATATCTTATTGAATCCGCAGCCTAACTCTACCACGCCAAGAGTATTCAGAGCCCAGAAATGAAAAAGAAAAGAAAGAAAATAAATAAGGATAGATGAGTTGTGGGTTGTTGTGGCCTCCCTCGACGCCACGCCACTTTGGCATCGCGCACTTTGTCGCTGTTGCGGTTCATTTGAGCACTGAAGTCGGACGGCGACGACCAACTCTAACACCAACGCACAATTGAACAGCAACTTACAATTGTCCGCTTCGGCGTAGATTCTCACGGGACCGCCAAGTTGCGACGCGGCTCAACCCCGCCGAATGGTAACGTCAGTTCGGATGGCGAGAGATAGCGATCAGGGTCAATGCGTTGTCCGAGAGAGAGAGAGAGAGAGAGAGAGAGAGAGACCTCGAACCAGAGTGGCCACCACTTGGTTCGACGCGAACAAAGCGTCTTTTCTCCTCCCTCTTGCCGCCTTGTTGTCGGCTGCGCCATTCGTGATTAGTTCGGGCTCCAGAGAAGAATGAAAAAAAAAACAATGATAAAAAAATAAGTAATCAAAGGAAGAAAACAGGAAGACAACAATGACAGTCATTGCGCTGTCCGCCTTCAACAAAGGGGCGACAGTTCGTCTCCCAGAGAACGGCCCCGACTGACACGATGACGAAGCCAAGGAGTCGGCGACGACTGCGGAGGGACACGGAGAAGTTGGCCAGATAACACAACGAAACAAGCATAACGTTAGCTGCTGGGGCGATGATATGAAGCACTCTTTTGCCGGAGAAGCAGTGTGCGCCGCCAAGCCTGTAATTTATTCCCTCATATCCCCTATATGAAAGAAGGAATGGGGGAAAAAAACAGCTTCGTACACTTATACGCGCTCCGTCTCCGCGACGTCTTGTATACTGCGCGGGGGGGGGGGGGGGAGGGGGGATGCTCCGGCAAGTTTCGCTGAAAAAGCAGGCGTGATAAACAAAGAGCGCATTGTGTGGTAGGCCGTGCGTTTTAGCGCGCTGAATCAGCGTCGCGCTCGCCGCGTCCGAGGATCGCGGTGCCAATAGATTTCCATTGAAAGCGGCGGACAACGCAGATGCCAACGGCTTTTGCGGAAAAAGCAGGACGTATGGCGCCCCGCGCAGTTTTCTCGGCGCCGCAGACCGAGCGGGAGCTTTTCGCTTCCCGAGGAAAATATGACAGCATCCGATTCGTAAAGCCTGGACTCATTCGTTTTCGTTTATAGTTATTGTTCGAACGTGTTTATGCAGTTGTGTGTGTGTGTGTTTTTTTCCATCTCCTTTTGTGCGAAATACTTTGGCATTGGTGGAAACGCACGTAAACTGATGAGGCTTTCGCTGTGGAAAATGAGCTGCAGCATGAACGATGATGTGAACTTGAGATCACTAAAATTCAACAAGGTCAAAAGACTCCCGAGAATGACGTAACTTTTTTGTTTTGTTTTATAGCTTACTAGCTTTTGCTTGTTCATCGTTACTCGAGTAAAGAATTTGGGATTTTAGGATAGCCGTTTCTAACGTAGCCTACCCTCCTCCCATTCTACTGCATTGAAAAAAAGAAATTGTTTCGCTATCTCATTCGCACATCGAGAATAATTCTCTCAAGAGCGTGGACAGCCAAACAACCTCAGCTTCACTGTCGGCCTCAGCATGGCAGTGAAATCAATCGCTCATAAAGGATAGCGAAGTGGCGCGATCACCTCGCCGCATCCCACAACAACGACAACAAACAAACAAACTGCCCGCTGGAATGAAACCCACAATATGGCGTGCAACTTCCTCCACGTGCCACTCTGCAATTCGCTCGGCCAGCGCCGGTCGAAATCCAAGCTTATCGGTGGGGAACTATATGCCTCCCAAAAAGTCGTGCGTGTCTCAGACCTCAATTCACACCTCACGCAGTCAGAGAACGCACGCGCGTATACTGGGGGCGCCTCACTCGAAGCCTCAGTCCGGTGCTTTTCAAGTGAATGCAACACAAAGAACGCAACACAACACTCTGGATTTGTGGCAGACCACCATATGCCCTATTGGGCCCCTGGGTTTCGTCTTTGCTCGGTGCAAATAGCATGCAAAAATACGGGCGGCAACAGATTCTATTGTGCTGAACGAAGGTGTATCGAGCTGAAAGCGTCGCACTGCGAAACCTTTCGCGTAGGCGTCCCATAAACAGCATTAGAATTTTCGTCATTAGCGGAGACGGGTGTGCGTGATTGGGTTCAATCAGAACTTTCTGGCGCCTCAAGTGAAATAAAACCATCTAAAGGAAAGCAGACAAACGGCTCGTGATTAGAACTGAATCGCGCGTGTCGTTGCAAAAAAGAAAAAAAAAAGAAAGAATCGGGACCTGCGACCGGATGTGCTCACTTTCGTGTATCTGCCCTAAAACGCGTGCATTCTTTGGCTATATTGATTGTGAAGCCCGCTTACACCGAGTTCACAAAACCTTTTCGTAAGGAAACCTGTCTCGTAGCGATCGTTAAAGCACATGAGTGTAATTAAAAGTGCCAGCACTGGGCTGAAATAATATCAAGCAGCACATTCAATTAAGGATTTGATTCTACGGTTTGTTAACTTTGGGTCAGTATTGGCTCTTTGCCCTGTCATAGCGTAGTAATCTTGGAAATATATCACCACTGGTGCGGCATCGCCTGCTGTTGATTTTGCTAGGAAATTAATATTAGAAGCACTGGTAGGGCCCTCGCGGGATGTGCAGGCTACCTAAACAAGAGCGAACCAGCAATTCTTTGCATTTTTTCGAAAGCGTACTAAACTCTACGTTGGTTGCAACATTCGTAGTGACGCCTTACGCCTGTATATTTCAGTACTCGGAAAAAGAACACCTTGTTGCGAAGTTCTCGCGGTTTTCTTTGCCGAAAATTACACTGCCGCTGTTCGGTGGCATGACGAGTTCCCAGCGGTTCGCGCTTAATATAAATAAAATGTGAAAACTGATGTTCGGAATAACACTGGCAGAACGCTCGCCGAGCATTGGCACAATGTTTGGCAGAATGTTTGCCGAACATTAACGGAATGTTTACGGACAGCTAATGTCCACGTTCAGGTTCGGGCACGTAACATGTTCCCGTATTTGTTGTGTATACACAGCTTTGCTCTTGAAAACTTGTCGAGAGCACAAACTGTCTCAAGCAGCACAGGCCGTATCCACAAAATATCACCTTAAACATGGTCACCTTCAACATGGTCACCTTCAACATGGTCACCTTAAACGTGGTCATAAGACCTGGTGCCAGCCAATCGTGACGAGGGACATAATATCGGCGAAAAGCTGCCGGCCAACAGCATTCAGCACATACAAACCGAAAGCTTTACGAATTTAACCCCACGATACTTGCAATGGCAAGGATTGTTGACGATGAGAATGATTGTTGTGGGCCAAGATAAACTCCAAGGGGTGCAAACAGACTTTTTAGAGCGCATACCACAGTGCAGAGAGTATAGCACAAACCACGGACGCGCTCCTCCGGTGTAACGATACACGCCTTTCCTATCACTAAAGAGTCTCCTCTCTCTCTCTCTCTCTTCCGCTGACAAAAAAAAAAAAAAAGAGACACTCCACCTGAAAGCTCTTTTATCTCGACGCTCCTCAATTTCCTGGAACTTCCATCAGCCTGCCAGCGTCGCCGCGATAAGTCTCGGCGATGCGATCACCGCGGCAATTAAGCTGCCACACTTCGCGCAGCTGCGCGGGCGACGTTCCACGGTGGTGCCTCCGTTTCTTCTCATCCCGTTCCTCCAGCGCGCCCTGCTTCCCAATTTCACTTTTGATGGACGGAAGAAATTATAGCGCCGCCCGGCGCGGCCCCTTGTCATCAGTCCTCTCCAGGTCGCGCAGCTTGGTGCGCCGAGACGTCAGATCGCGCACAGATGCCGCCTCGAGCGCCGACATCTGCTTCTATTTAGCGACGCCTTTTTGGGAAAGAGGGTGTGCGGGCAACGGAAGGGCGCCGCGATGGAGAGCGACCTGCGAGGGCGCCGCAATCGGTTTGCAGGGTTTACAGACGTTTCCTTTTCTCAATATGTCTCCTTTGTTTGTTTGTTTTTTTCTTTCAGGGGGCCAGGGGGGGGGGGGGAGGGGGTGTTGATGGCACGGGGAATTTACGTTGCCGAGTGCTGGTCCAGTAGGCAGTGACAGGATTGGGATCGACTGTTGTGGTCGCAGGTCGTGCGAAAGGCGCACAGACGTGATGACGCGATGTGCGAGCAGCTTGGCACTGTCGAAAGGTTTACGGTGCACCTAGCGCGGGAGCGCTGTCGCGGGCCCCGTCACACTTTGACGCATTTAACGCGTTTGCCGTTGCGTCATCTGTGATTGGTGCACGGGGCGCCTTCCCTTATTGGCTCGAAATGGCTACGTGGAGGAATTTGGCTGTGTCCGGGATGGCTTCCCTCCGTGGTCTTGTATGCATCTGTGTGCAGTACTAAAGGTCATCGCTCTTTATAATTTGATCGCAGCCCTACCGGGCACGTCCGTGGTTGACGTCCCTACCTTTCCCTCTTCGTTTCTCTCTTTCTTGATCGCAGATATATCCCTTTTGCGTACAAGAGAAGCAATATACGACGAGGCAGTTCACGTTCAGTAGGAAGTTGGTGTGCAGGAATTGTGGGCTCCTTGCATCAACGGGCGCATAAATTGGTAGATGGAATAAGGGTATCGACTGTCGCTGTTGATGCGTAGCTTTATTTGCTGCCAGTAAGCGCTGTATTTCTTGTAGCTCTTGCGATCATTTCGCGGTTTTTGTACTTGTACATGTCAGCCATTGTCAGTGTACAGCGATTGATGAGTATTTTCTTTTTCTGTCTCTCTCTGTTTGCAGGTATGGTACCAAAGCTCTCCTTCCATTCTACAAGTGCTTGCATGAAAATGCGATGCGCACGCGAAACGGTGGCTTATTGGTCGGGAATCACGCGTCCACGAAACATTTGGTAAGAATTATTTTTCATTTATAAGTTAATGCAGTGACTTTGTTGTTGCTGTTGATACCTCGTAATCTAGCTTACTCCAGTGAAGCCATTAGCAGAATTTTTCTTGTTGCCGGAAACGGGAATATCGTTTTCGAAAAAAAAAAGAATACTAAAGAAATATTCTCGGCACTGCAGAGAGTCTCTACTCTCTAATTCGTACGCATGATGCATTATGCAAGTCAGCAAATCTTATCACTTGACCAACCTTGTACTTGCTGACGCGGTCGCTCAGCTTCAAATTGAGAGGATCCGCTATGGTGCGCCATTATTTATCACTGCTCTACTGGTTTTGCAGGGCTGCTATATCGCGTGTGCCAGACCTTTTGCACCGGCTTTGCGTTGCACACGGAAGCTTACACGCAAATAGAAAGTAGTGAATCAAACTTTGTCCATATGCATCGCCGTAATGTCCACCGGATTGGTGTGAGCGCGCGTCAGCACCTTTTGAAAATCCACTCAGTATAGGCACAGCAATATCATGTGCCATAGAGTGAAAATATGCGACAGTTAAAAAAAAAGGACCCAGTTCACGGCACCGCGATGAAAATGTTTGTGGCGATCGAGAAGTGCTGTATCTCGACCCAAAGACTATTTCGAAGCGGCGTTAGTCTATGGGCAGCCATGAAGCCGAACGACAGCTGCGACGAAGTTTTTCGTGGCCTCTCAATTATTTTGGCGTGCGTCTACTCTGAATGTTGGAATATTCTCGAGCAACCACCAGATTTCCTACCGCGATCCGCATGCACGGACGAAGGCATCGCCTGACGCGTCTTGAGATTCTGAGGCCGAATTTGAAAAGCTTTTCACTCAACAGCTGTTCGCCATTTGGTCACCACCTTTAGAAAATAGCAGGTCTAACGTCAAGAGTGGCTGGTGCCTGCACGAATGAACAGTTGAGATGCTGAGGAATTGAACGCGGCGTCTAAGCTCCCATTCGTCGCACCATCTCATTCCTACGAAAGAAATGCGGCGGGTTCATTTTAGTACAAACACAAGAAGGCCTCCTCTCAAACTTCTGAAAGCAGACCGATTAGGTAAAACACCTGATCAGGTAAGAATAAGGGCGAGAGTAAAAGAAAAGGCCAGTGGAAAGACATGGTATATAGATGAAGTCCTCATCAAAGCAACCCGGGAAGCTGAGGCCTACAGCCGAATATAAGTTTTTCATGAGAGAAAAGCGGCGCATTATGGAAGATCGCCGAGGACATCACCGAAGTCATTGAGAATGGGGATGGCGGTGCATTAAAGCTCAACTGCGGCTAGGCGGCGCAAGGAATTGAAAAGGGACTCAACGGCGTCGGCGGTTTCGTGGAAAATCAGTCGGAGGAATGAAAGGAAAAGTCTAAAGCGAGATGGCGCTCTTGAATTATTGGAGAGAAGGGCGTTATTGATCGTGGCAATTAAACAAGAAACGAAATAAGAAATTCAGGGAGCGTTGTTGATCAAAATCACAGAATGTTAACAGGGATGGAAGCTTGTGATATTTGGTTCGGCATTAACAACGGTACATAGATGGAGGTGTCATGGAAAGACATCGAGGTGTAGTATGGTAAACCAGGACAAAAGAAATGAGTATACACGGTGCCCAAAGTCAGTGCTTCAAATATTCACTGTCTAGCAATAACGTTCGGACTTACGCCCGAATTCCTTTTGCATTGTCTTTTCAAGAGAGAAGTTTAATGATACGAATTGCCGAGAGGTTTGTCTTTTTAATGACATAAAAGAAAGTGTAATGGTGGCTAACACCATTAAAAAATAGTGCTACGAAGTGCATGAACGATGAAAGTTCCGGCAGCTGGTCTCCTTCTAGCGGACGTAATCATAAGCTCTAACTTGAAAGCTTTCTTAGCAGCTCGGGCAAGTCGTTTTGGTGTTCACGGATCAGAGAAGCGAAGGAGGGAACAGCTAAAACCCAAAAGTTATTATTTATTAATTCTGGTGTTTTTAATTATGAAGCACGCGTTATAGAGGGGGACCCCGGATTGTTTTTTACCGCCTGGGGCTCTTTAACGTGCACCAAGTGCACTTTACGCGGGCGCTTCTGCCTTTCGCCCCCATCGAAATGCGGCCGCCGTGGCCGGGATTCCATCTCGCGACATCCTGCTTGGCGGCACAACGTCCTAGCCACTGCGCAACCACGGCAGGTAAAACTCGGAAGTATGGTGAATTCAGCCATAATGACTATAGAGGTAAGACTAATGCAGAAGGACAGATAGAAGGCTAGAGGTCATTGTGATGCTATAACGCCGCAGTCCGGACATTCGGACTGCCCGAGTAACGACCGCCGTCGAAAGGAAACAAACAAAAAAAAAGTGGGTGGGGTGGAGGGAGAAGTAGGAAGCCCGACGCCCCAGCGACGCAGAACGGCGTAAACTAATCGCGCGAGCTGAGAGACAAAAGGAAGTGTAATAATGAGAGGTCGTCTCCGGGAGTAGTGGTGGGAGGTTTTGCCCCCCGAGCAGCGACAAGTCGGGGCATCCAGCGGGTTCCCTGTGACTGGCTATAGGGAGAAGAAAGCGGTATAGAAAGAAAGGGCGGTGAAGGGGGTTGAGGGGGGGGGAGGGGATAGCGTTTCTCAACTAATAGGCCATTTGGGGGACGCACAAAGCCGGAGACATCGTTACGGAGATGTTGTCGGCGCTCGTCACCCTTAGCCGCCTTTTGTGGCCGCCACAGCAACTCGCCTCCCCTTCTTCCCCTCGCCCGCTCTCTATTCTACGATGTCGGACCACGTCTTTGCGGCGATGGGGGAGGGAGGGAAGAAGGGGGGGGGGCAAAGCGCGCGCGAACCGCCATTCATTTGTGCTGCCTTAACGCGCCGTGTGGACGGTCTTTATTCGGGAAAATTCGTGTTCGTGCTTAAGGAGCCGAGAACAGGAGCGCGGACGCGCGAGTATCATGGCGGAAAGCGCTGCAGCCATGGGAACTGACGCCGAGGAAGGAGTGCGTCGCGAAGGAGAGATACATGGCCGCGCGCAGAGGCACGCCGCCGAACTCGGGGTCGCCGCGAATTAAACTAAATCGCGAAGTCATTAAGCCCGCCGTCTCTTTAAATGATGACCCGACGCTGGGGGACGACGGAGGAGTCGGATATTTCGCGCAGCGCCATCTGAAGAACAAACCTCCATGCCGGGGAAGGGGGAGGTGGGGCGAAGGGGGCAAGTTAGGTTTTCTTAAGGTTTACGATCCTCTTTGCGCGCTAACTGCACGTTGCGGCAGTGGCAGGCTCGTGAAATGACACAGTAGTGCTGACTGCGCGCGTTAAAGCGAAATTTTCTTCCTAGCGGCTTTCTCGTCATTTTCTTTTCCTCTGTATCGTCTTTTGTTTGTTTCCTGGTGGCACTCCTGAATAAGGCGTCGTTTCATATGTAACGCTCGTCTTCTGAAGTAGCAAGCGAGGCGTATGGCCAGGCAAAAATCTCTGTTGCCTATTAGCAAATGTTTCTTTCTGTGTGTTAGTGTCCAGAAAATGTGAGTCTTGGGATCAGAGAATGGTTACTGTTTGTTGGAGAACCTCATGCTTAGCCGACAAAGTGTGAAGGGTATTCCTGAGGGCTCAAAGCGGTCGGCGTAGGAGCACCACAGTCACGATCCTAATGCTGTAGGAAATGTTAGGTGTTCCCAGTGTCTTAGAAATTACGCAGGTTACCTAGAAAAGGAAAGATACGATATATAGGGATCCGCTATTGCAAGATGAATTCGTTTCCGCACTGATGCTGTTGTCTTACCCGAGGCAGATCATAGAGGATGCAGATCACAATTAACAATTAGACTTTGAGCAATGTCTGAGGAGCATACATCTGAAGAGTTAAGAATAAACTAGTGCTACCAAAAACCTCTACCCAAAATATTTTATTTGCGTGTGAAACTGCCGAGAGCCGAGAGCATCGTGCGAAGGATCGTCACGCAGTTTCCGGAGTTTCTTACTGGGTCAGTGCTGTCGATAAGCCGGAGATATTCTAAATATTCTCCAATAATGCTTACCGGTGTTGTTGTTTGTTAGCTGCAGTGACATAGCAAAGTTGAGGCCTTCCTAAATCTTACCTTCTTGAAAAATCATAGCTCAGAAATAAAGCTAAAAGCAAGAGCGGAAATATAAGAAAAAAGAACTTCGCTGGGCCCCTTCTCCCCAACTGGAAACCTTGTATAGATAACGAAACAACTCGCAGGCAACAAATACAGCAAAACAGCGGTTATTTCCATTCATTGGGACCAACACCCCATCCTTGTGGCCGCTGGTACGATTTCTGGACATTTGCTTTTCAAGACACTTTACTGTCATGAAACTTCACGCTTCTCGTCACTGGTGGATCAAGAGCGAAATAATTGAAGGTCCCGAGAGCAAGTGTGACGTTAATATATAGTCCCTCGCAAGAGATGCTGCGGCTGACGGTGATGATGCTGCAAATCTCCTTCGGCTTCCGCCATGAGAGTTGAGGGAGACCGAGGCAGCATTCGGCGCTCTCTGCCTGCACTGCGCGCGTAGTTCATTACACGTCCCTGGCGAAGCATGAGAACTGCTTCGGAAAGTTTGCCTTCCCCGGAAGTTTTGACGCCAACATGCATCTTTCAGAGAGCGAAAATGCAAGAAAATGCGCGTGAGCTTGGAGAAAAAGAAAGGAAAGCACCGAAACGACGAGAAACGATACAAACGAATGAGAACTCGGAGGGCCGCTCGTGTAAGGAGACGCGAGCTTGTTTTGCGCAAGATGCAAATCTCGGCTTCTAGGACTCTAAGCGCCGCCTGTGCTCGTTCATCGGATGCGGTTGCTGCTGATTTCTGGGTGCGTCGTACACGAGAAAGCGCGAAAAAAAAAGCGAGTGAGAGAGTGGGTAGTACAGACTGAGTGAGTGAGAGAAGGAGCTGGCTCGAATGGCGGATTGTGCGCCAACTTGTTTCGTGAACTGCCAAACTATCTTCATTCCTTGACGAAGGAAAAACAATCGAGTAAACCACATATAACTAGCGGGAAAGTGAACGCTGATGCACTAGAGAAGCTTGCATATACGTACTCGCTAACCCGGTGGTGGAGCGTGGTTTCTTCCCATGAACGTTGCTTTTAGAAAGCCCGGCAGACTTGTTCATTCGTGTTTACTATCAGATGGATTCGTGTGACAGACAGACAGACAGACAGACAGACAGACAGACAGACAGACAGACAGACAGACAGACAGACAGACAGACAGACAGACATAGATAGATAGATAGATAGATAGATAGATAGATAGATAGATAGATAGATAGATAGATAGATAGATAGATAGATAGATAGATAGATAGATAGATAGATAGATAGTATCTCCTGTAGGACTACGAGGCGCCTAATGCACCGGTAGTACACGTTAAGCTCACTGTTTGACGGCTGCTGGCCTCAACGACTTCTCGAGATTTCTCGAGATGAACATCGTAGGGAGCCACATACACCTCGGTGGTGCCCCTGGTCAAACGCCTAGGCGCCGTCGCCGATTCTCGCAGCTGAAGCGGGGCGCTCGACGGCGCCGCCGGTCGGAGCCTTGTCTCTTCCTGGCCGGTGTCGGCGTGCTTCGCGCCCGGCGATCATCGCGTAGCATCGCTTTTGTTGAAACGACGACGTCGGCTACGCTTCGTCGGTAGGTGCGCGGGCCGGTGCCGGCCTCCGGCGGGATCGAGCATCTCGTGCCGGAGGTCGCCTTCGGGGTCAACCTGGGGGGAAAAGTGGGTACGACGAACGAACGAGAGCGAAAGAGGGAGAGAGAGAAAGAGAGAGAGAGAGAGAAAAAAAAGAGGAGAGGATAAAAAAAAGAGGACAGGCATGACAGGCAGGGCGATGGAAAGACGGAACCCCTCGTTCACTCCTTGTTGGTGACCCGCAGCGCACGAAGGACATCACTCGTTCTTTTATTCTCGCTTCGAGAGTGGAAGATGCGTTCGCCGCCGCCGCTGCACGGAGTGACCTGGTGCTGCCAAGATGTTACGGCTGCCAAGTGGCGCGCAGGAACGGTTGATTCAGAATACCAGCAACAAACCAGACGTGCTCAATTTCTAGCGCCTTCTCCTTTCTTTTTTATTTTCTTTACTTTTGTTTTTCACTCCAGCTTTGCTCCAACGACGCTGTAATCTGCGCTTTTTTTTCTTTCTGTGTCATTTTTTTTATGCGTTCTTTGGCGCTGAGGCGCGTACATGTAGAATTACTGTCAGTGATTTTTAGGGCAGCGCTGTGAACTGTGTGCACGGTAGTCTATGCGTGCACTTTATGGTCTAATCGGGTTGCATGATCAGGACAATTTCTTATCAATGAGGTCTGCTAGTCTGACTGCAGCCGCAATTTTCTTTGTTCATATTTACGATGACGTGTGTGCGAAATGCAAAGCGAAACTTATTTCACTGCGTGCTGTCAGTAATTTGAATTGTCGACATGATATTTTCTTCCGCTATTTCTCCTTTTATGATCATTAATTTATTCTTCGCAACATTCTATTTGCCCTGATAAGGCGGCGGGATATAGCGGTAGCCTAAAAATGCGGGAATACTTATGCTACAAATACTTATTTTAATAAATGCGAAAAGATGGTCAAGTCGCGCGCGTATACCGACTTTTTTTGCTTCCTTTTCGTAGCCTTTCCTTTATTCTACATGAAAGTGTTCAAAGAAACTGTAGGAGTATCCAATAGATGAGACTTTGGAAAGAAAGGCGGTGAATTAGGTTAGCCTCAGGAAAAGCTTCGGTTGAACAATGCAGACTATAGTGGGTGGAGGAGGGGGGTTGAAAGGGACAGGAGATGCCGCGAAGAGGCGGCAATGTTTAGCTTAAGTAGAAGAAGGATAAACTATTGAAGTAAACACTGAAGTCAGCTGGCCCTAAGTGCGTCATCAGCGTTCTCGAAACCTTGTGAGCAGACCAAAGGTGCCGACTGAAGGTTTTTTGCAGCTTAGATCTTCAAAGACTATAGCATGACTTATATATTGCTGTGCACGCGTTAATAGATGTATCAAGTCCATCGCAATGTCCTTGCGATATATATATTTAAGGAGAAGGAAAGACAGGGAGCCTATAACTAGGCATTGTCTAGTTCGCTACTCTACAGGTGGGGAGGAGGAGAAGGGTGCACCAAATAGCTTTCTGCTTTAGTGAGTCTGCAAAAACTCGGATGCAGCAGCCTTTCGCGCGCTATCTATAGTCAAACTTCGTTGTTTTCCTTCGGTATTCTTACTTGAAATACACACAACTGATGATTTATGAACTCAAGAAAGCGGTTTCTGCAGTGCGTGGCCAAAAGTGATATGTTCGTCCACCCGAGCAACCTGAAGAAAAACCAATATGACAAGGCTTGTATGGAAACTAGATCAACTCCATGTCTGCTTGGATGTGCTACATTATAGTGAAGAAAACAATGGCACAGTGTTTGCTCCCAGTATCGACTTTGCAAAGCAGCTCCAGCGCTGACTTCGAGTCCGCGCATAGTATACCGAGTTCTGAGGTGCATCCATAGGGGCAGTGAACTTCTTTGCGTTCTTTGTACGGTATAGCTCTGGTTGTAGTTGATGCTATCGAGGGAGCTATCTTGAATAAACGTTCTTCACTTAGGCGCTGGAATGAGAGCATGTCCAGCTGGCCGAGCTGACTTACCCATGTGATTCGCGTGAATCTTAAGGCAAAAGAAGAAAAAAAAGACGTTGCTCAGCCTCGATCAATTGCGGCTGAAGCAAAATAAATTCCTCGCTCTATTGATTGCTGCGTAGCGATTAGTTTGGGTACATTCGCATTTTGCATCATACCTCCTTTTGTTGTGACTGCCGTTAAATCCACGGCGATCACGAATTAACCTAATGACCTTTATTGACTTAAGGAGATATATAACCGCAAAGTCGTATAATAGGAAGGGAGCGAAAGTTGTCGTAGGGCGAGTCAGTGTTTGGGTGCCTCGGTATAACCAGGTACAGAGATACGGACGTGATCAGAAACACCGACACCAACAAAGGCGTTTGTTTGTCTCCTTGTGCTTGTTCGTGTCTGCGTTCTCCGCGCCAGCAATGCCATAGCGCATATGAAGGAAACTATAAAAACTTGAGCACAGCGTTTTTAGACGTATTGTAAACCCGAATGGCGTAATGTAGGATTGAAGCACGCGCTTATAGAAACAAACCCTTTTAACCTCAAGAAAGGACGCCCTGGAAAAGCACAATAATCCGCCCTTCCTTTTTGTCGCCTGCCACCATTCTCATTTTTTTTTTCACTTAATGGTGAAAGAACAGTTCAAACAGGAAAAAGAGAGCCTCACAAAGTGGGCCACGGACTTTCTTCGCTCACCATCACCTCATTACACATTCTGTACACAATTACGCTATATTTGAAAGACGACAAAATATGCAGCACTGGTGCCATTGAGGACCGCCTTTCGGGTTTGCATCACACCGCGTTGAACAGGGGGGACGGAGTCGCGTATACGAAATGATTAAAGCGCGCGTACATAGCTCGTGCATTTGCATGCCTCGCTTCCGCATACTACGCTTGCATCCCCCCCTCCTTTTTCCGTGCCTCCTCCTCTTCCGTTGCCGAAGAGGGCGCGCTCCTCGGTAATTCATTCACGGCGAGTTCGCGCCCCTCCGAGCACGTCTTTGGACAAACAGGTTCTTCGCTCGTCGAACGCAAAAGGACGAGGGATGCGCTGCCCCCCCCCCCCTTGTGGGGTATGTAGGTCGAGCCTCATCGGCCGACTCGGGACCGACCGCGCGAGCGCCTCGGACGCCGGCACATCGGAACGCAAATTGATGAGGCAGGCAGGAATCGCTCCTAACCGGGCGCGCTCATGGCTTTCACCTGTCCTTCGCCCTCGTCACGGCTTGTGTGGATGCGACGGGGTACGACGGGCGCCAAGGACGGTTGCGCAAGGTGAGCGCGTCTTGGGATTCCGCGTGACGACGCACGCTGCCTCGATTATGTAGAACAACGGCCTGGCGCCGCCCCGAGTACAGGAAGCCACCTGAAGGGGGCTGTTTATAATTACTTCTCTCGGTGTCTGTGTCGTTTTACTTTTTGCTTCTTTCTTCTTCTTGCTGCGCCTTTCTTCGCTCGGGTCTTGTGCTATATAGCATGAACTCGAGGGCAAGTTCACGCCCCGCGTACCGTTCTGGTTGCCTTTCAGATCAAAATTGTGGAGCTTGACTTCCTGCAACAGCACGCTGGTTATGCGCGGCGTGATCACCTTTAAGTTTTATGGAATATTTAAACGTCGCCTGTGACAGATAGTATGATTCTTGTCCTTGAGCCTTGTTCTAGGAGGCGGACATTACTAGCGGGAGAAATTCAAACACACATTCAAATAATTAGTAGAATTTCACTAAATAACTTCATTATTTACTTGAAGGCACATACTGCAATTGAGGAGTTGTATTCGGTGAGTTCGCAAGACGTATCCACTTGAAATGAATTTTCAGGATGAGATGAGTTTCAAGTTGTTATGTCCCAAAGTGTGCAACGAAATACATGGGTGTTCCAGATGCTTTTGCGGATTCAATGCATAAAATAGTGTTTTTTTTTTAAGTAATTGGAACAACAGTGCGTATTTAGGGCAATCATTATGGCGCATGTTTCCAAACTGGCGTCATTCTGAAAATTCATTCCAAGCGGATACGTCTTGCAAACTCATTGGCTACGATTCCTAAATTGCAATACGCGCCGTAGAGCAATTAATTCAGAAGGCAATCAGTATTTTTTTTGTTAATTAGGTGAATATGTGTGTCATTTCTCGTACACGTTATGTTCGCCTCTGTGAATGTCCAGCTCAAGCACTAGAATTTTGTTATCTGCAACAGGGTATACTTCTAAAAACTCCATACAATCTAAAAAAATTATATGCACACACACACACACACACACACACACACACACACACACACACACACACACACACACACACACACACACACACACACACACACATATATATATATATATATATATATATATATATATATATATATATATATATATATATATGAACATTTGTTTTAATGAAGAGAAAGGAGGAGATGTCCCACTGCTACTTACCAGGGTAAGCGAAAGCGGAAGGGACAGAGCAAGGAACGGCTATGTGGCTGGTGATGATGCAGGAGTGCAGTGAAGCGTACACACACACATTGTGGAATGTCCGGCACTGTCAATGTACGCGCGCTGCACGCAGAAGCAATGCGTCCCCTCGGAACATTCTCAGCCAGACACACTTTGCGCACTCTCATTGACACCGCGTATGCCCTACACAGCGACGATTCGCAGTGTCGAATTTGTTTCGACAGCCGGGCGTTTCTTAGCGCGCTCCAAAATCTAAGTACACGAGCATCATTTTACCTTTGGCATGGGAATGCCGCTTTCATCGGCGGGAATAAAACGCGTGTCCTCTTACTCATTTAAGGGTTTCTCTTAAAACCCCGCGGCGCTCCCGATTAGATGTGTGCAGAAAGAACCATCTTTTGCACTGATAAAGAAAAATTGCCTCATTAAATATTGTGCATTTATAGCAAATTTGCAAATGTATACGTGTGGGGAAGCGTTGGAGGGTAACGACGTGAAGCAGGAGAAAAAATATAAGAAAAATAAGGGTAAAGATGGAAGCAACAGAAATCTGGAATCAGCCCCGCTATACACCGATTTCAGGCGGAACTCGGCGCTCCCGCGGAAGGGTTCCTCAGGAAGTGGCGGAGTCTCGAGTCTTCGCCACACAGCAAAGGAAAACCTTGCCCCCCCTGCTCCCACGCCCCATCACCCTCCCCTCTCTTCACTACCCACGTAAACAATGTCGGATTGGAGCACCACCACAGTCGCGCGCGCGTAACTCCTATAGCGGTAATAAGCGCAGTCGTAACGGCGCTCGGGGTAGAGAGAGAGAGAGAGAGAGAGAGAGAAAGAAAGAGAACGCGGCAGGGAGCGAAGGCGGGATGCTCCGCACGAGGCTCCCTCCGCGAGACGTAAAGTAATTTCGGCGTCCCCGCGGCGCCGCGTCATAAAAGCGGCGACAGGCGATAGCAAGGAAACGGGCGTCGTCAATGGGCATCGTGCTCTCCGCACTCGTGTAGAGCAGCAGAAGCAGCAGCGCGAGCGACGGAAAGCGAGGTGAGGAGCGAGATGAGGCGATTTCGTGGCGACATTAGCTGTGTAGCGGAGTAGCGATAGTGCTTCGCGCTGTTTTTCCGGATGCAACTATACACAGTAGTCATTCATTTTTTTTTTGCTGATTCACCCTTTATTCCTTGTCTCTATAGAGATTCCTCCGTTGAGACGCAACGGAGGTTGTAAGGACACGCGACCGAAGTGGTTGGCGAGTTAATGACATCTTAGTTGAAATCAAGAAAGAGAAATGGGGGGGGGGGGGGCATGGGCAAGGCATGTAATGAGGAGGGAAGGTAACCGATGGTCATTAAGGGTTACTGACTGGATTCCAAGAGAAGGGAAGCGTAGCTGGGCGTGGCAGAAAGTTAGGTGGACGGATGAGATTAAAAAGTTTGCAGGGACAACATGGTCACAATTAGCACTTGAGCGAGGTAGTTGGAGAAGTATGGAATAGACCTTTGCCCTGCAGTGGGCGTAGCCAGGCTGCTGCTGCTGCTGATGATGATGAATCTGGGATTTTACGTTTTGTTCTTGCAACACTGCCGAGTTCGTTATGCCGCCGTATTCGTACGGTACATACGACGTCATTTGCCGTAAGAGGAAGTGCTGACACTTCGAAAAGGAAGCGAACGGCCACTGGTTAGTGCGGTCTAACGTGTCGTCGTCACTCAGCTAATCGCAGTTCGTCATCAGCCTGTTTATGTGTGTCAAAGCAGGAGGAGAGGCTTTTTCCCGGAGATCTCCGGTTATCTCCGTCTAGACTCCATCCTACGTCTGCAAGTTTCCGAACTTTATCGCATCACCCGGTTCTCTGCCGTCAGGTGCATGGTAACAACTGGTAATGACACCTAGAGTTGGGCTGTACGAACGACGTTGCAGAACACAGTTGATTACGAGGTTCGCTAAATTTTGGTATCGGATGACAAGAAACACACTTTCTATAGAGACGATGAGATTGCCCAAGATAAGTTTGCAATCAACGTACACTATGGTAGCGGGTGAGACGCTTGTGAATAGCGCGATATTCAACCGTGGCGGAGGGCCTCGAAAGCGTGGGAAGTGTCTAAAAAAGCACATGCCCCAACACGAAGCTGCTCGTCAACGACGACGAGTGGAACGAGGGACGAAAAGGAGAGCGTGCCGTGCGAATACGCGCACAGAAACTGAACGAGCGCGATGCTGCGTGGTGGGTAGGACGCCGACATCGCGAGACAATTCCGAACGACAGACTGCTAATTGCGCGCGTGACTTTCGACTGAACGTGTTTCGTTCCTGAGTATCACCTTGCTTCTTACTCTGACTTCGAATCGAGGCGCCAGTGGAAACCGGCAAACACCGACTCGATATGTAATGCTTAGATGGAAGTCGTCCGTACAGCAGGGCACAATTTCATTCGCGGTACCTGCACAGGAAAAATAAAAGTGCGCGTCACAATAACTTTACTCCGCTGATAACAACTAGTCTTCTTCGTTCAAACCACGAATTCTTTCCTTTCCTTCTTTTTAATCAGTGATAGCTGAGAGCTCTTGCGCCAGTAGACACGTAGGCCGAGAGCTTACTAGGAAATAAAACCATAAAAGGTGTTTTCTAAACCGTGGTTTCGGTTAGGAAGCACGAACAGGTTGCCATGGCTTTTTTTTCTTTTTCTTTCATTCTGTGTTCTCACAGCAGCTGCTGCGATATGCGCCCCGGTGCTCGTTAGCGCTGTCAGCCGAGATGGTGGCCTTGCACAATTTACCTCACCCCCCCTCCTCTACCTCTTGTAAGGCAACTTCAGTTGCGCCACCGTGTACGTCTTGTGCGAAGTTTGTCAAAGAAGTGTAACAGTTCGCCGCGTTCCTCCCAGAAAAGTCAGGCCGCACCGGGTCGACGACCAACTGACCAGTGCGGTCCAGCCGATAGGACAGACATGGGAATAGAGAGAGAAGAGAGAGAGAGAAAGAAAATAAAAGGAGAGGTACAGGAAAGAGCGCTGGAAGAGAGAAAGGGGGAAGGGATCAAGAAGAGCTGTAGCCCGGTCACGATCGCAGAGTGGCGGTGCCCTCGTGATCTGTGAGAAATCTGGGGTGATGAGAGAGAGGAGGGACGGTGACGAAGCATTCGTTCTATCGGCCTGCACGCATAAGCAACAACACGAGTCGGCGCTCACGGCGTTGGCGAAACAATAGCGCCGGCGTCAGCGGGCACCCGAGTCCTTGAATGCGCGTTACATGGTCGCTGAGCGAGTGGGAGGAGGCCATTTCTCCCGTCCAGCGTCGGGATCATCAGTGAACGGTCGTGGTATACAGAGCGGCGGGAGTGCTATGGGCTATTTCAAGAACAGACCCACGCTCGCCTTTCCGTAACCCCCCCTCCCCCCCCCCCCCCAGTGCCGCGGTCACTTTTCCCCGCTTTGGCCTAGGCTCGCAAGCTTCGGCCCTTTTTACCGCTCTCTACGTCACTCGTTTTATATAACGATATCTGACACATACACACACACATACACGCATCTCTCTCGCCGTTTCTACATTTTTCTCGCTCTCCCCGCTAGCCTCGTTCATTTGTTTCTTTTCGGCAGCGCTGCGAAAACGAGAGCAAATGGCCCCACGGTCGTGAAACGCGTGCTAAACGAGGTCCCGATGCATAGCGACCGAGGATGGAGGGCGAGCAAGCGTTTAGGGCACGCTCTTCGGGCCCAGAAGACAAGGCGCACGCGCACTCCTCAGCTGCAGGTGGCTTGTGCAGTCAGTCGTTCGTCTCTGCGAACCGCTTCTGGAGCGGAATGTCTTCCGGCCGACCGGCCGGCCGGCGTGAGAACTGAAAAGGAAACGCTTAACAACGCTCGCTCGCGGAAAACCTTCAGAAGGCTTCCACCTATAAGTTTGTCGGATATTCTTGATGTATATTCGGGCAACGATGACTGGAAAAGCGGGCATGGGCATTGCCTAACGACCCCTGGAAATGTTTACCACAAATGGGTTATAAGCGGCCCTCGCGAATACGCTTACCATCTTCGAACTTAACCCGGTCATGGTAACATTGACGTTTTGTATGCCCGTATGAAGTGAATGTTCAAATTTCAGGCAGCTCTTGGAATGAGCCGCCGTGTTTGTCTAGGAGGTTTGACGGGTGTGTTTCTTGAAATAGCCGGGGCATAAATGTTATTATCATGGCGGTTAGTTGACGGCCCAGTCTGCTATTGTAATAATACCGATTTCTGCAAAGCTTTCCGCCGGACATGGAAAACATACCTTTCAGAAAGACCGAAAGCAGGGCTAGTTGGCGAGTAGTGGAAATCCCTTTAAATGTGAGTACTGCCTAAGTGTGAAGTTTCTAAATAAGCCGCGCAAGGCTTGCCGAAATCGCATTTCACAGCAACGCTCACAATTACCCGACTTGGGACCCATATTTTGTTTGCCACAACACAGATGCCGAACTGACCGAGCAGTGACGACGTTGGGGCATACGAACGCGCAGAGCGGAATGCGGAATCAAGTGTTTCGCGCTCACGTGATCAGACGTTATCAAAGCTACAGTGTCGCGTTAACTCGCATCCGCTTTAAGAGTAAAAAAAAAATTTTTATCACGTGGTTTTACGTGCCAAAATACTACTTCCTTATAATGAGGCACGCCGCAGTGGGGGACACCGGAAATTTGGACCTCCTGGGGTTCTCTAACGTGCACCGAAATCTAAGTACACGGGTGTTTTTCCATTTCGCTCCCATCGAAATGCAGCCGCCGTGGCCGGGATTCGATCCCGCGACCTGGTGCCCAACACCAGAGCCACTCTGCAACAAAGGCGGGTTTGCTTTAAGAGTGCTAACGGTGGTGACGGTCACCAAGCGGCTGATCGCATGAGTCGAAAGCAAGCCACTGAAAGTACGTAGCACCATAGGATGAAATGTAGCGAGTAGACTCGCAGAAAGTTACAGCGAGCGCCACGATACGCGACAGGTGGATGACTAGCGCCGCCTGTTGAGGGAACCGGACGAACAGGCAACGAGGTTGTCGCGGGGGAGAGGCGTCGGTGGCTTGCTGAAGACTTGCGGCGGCAAGCGGCTTCTTCAGCGAATTCATTTTTCTCTTGCTGCGGAGTGCGTTTGCAGGTGTGGTTTGAAAATACCGCAGTGAGAAGACTACTCTGCCCCAGAGCGACGAATAGAGCGTGTTTACTTATCGGTACAAATTCGAGAAGGGAACCGACAGATGGAAACACGATGGGGGATTAAAAGCTGGATGAAAAAGGGCAAGGTACCTCACACAGGCCGGCCTTATCTCTGTTCATCCAATAATTATTATGTAAGTTATGTTGCGTCTCACATGGGACGGAGTACACGGCAGCGCTGGTATGGTTTATTTTCCTGGAAAAGAATTTACATACACTTTTTGATCTGAACTTGTTTGGTGCCTTGACTAACAGAAGCTTTCAATCAACGATATTCAGTGTATTTACCACCTTATGTGAACGCTTGCTGAGATGTTAGGCAGAGCGAGGTATTGGAATCATAAAAAATTTTCCTTCAGTAACGAGGGAGACCTAAACACGAACTTGTATGCGCGTGATACATTGTTACTGAATATTGAGGGCCGCCGTATTGCACGATTGATTTATTCCCTGTCCACTTGTGTTGCCCGGCTTCTTACATGAATGTACATTTGAGGTGTACGCAGGAGTTGTTGCGCGTCGGTCCTTTTGCAGGATATAGAAAATCGGATGTATGCCACTGGTAGGTACGTAGCGAGGAGCAGAACGGCTGTGAAAGAGAACATTTGTACGCGCCCAACCTCTCCCGTTTCTTCTTTTCTCGTTCATTTTTTTTTTTCTATTCACGACCGCGTCTTCGCCCAGCTCCTCGACGAAGAGGCGACGAGGGCTTGTGTTTTCCCCATCAGTACAAAGAAATACGCGAGACGGTGAGGGGGTTCTGTGGTGCGCCTTGTGGGCCGTGAACCCCGGTGCACGACTCGCAATGGCTCCCTCGCGGGTTATTGATCCTCCCAGTAGTGGTCGACACTTTTGCCGATACGGCGCCGTCAGTTCGGAGCGTCAGTTTTCTGGGTTATATAGGGCTCTCGTTTGAAGGCGATCAGTGCCCCTCCTTTCCCTTCCTAATCATTCATTTTTACGTGTTGTATTTAATGGCGCCCATTCTCGCAATGACGGCACTGAACGACGATTTTGTATTGCGCCGGCGGGCATAACGCGTTTCAGGAGCACGAGTGTGCCATGATGTCGCCTTTCGCCGATATATCAAAAAGAATGTCTCAGGCGATGCCGGGTGTCCTGTAGGGTGGAGAAGGAATAAAAGGGACGAAAAACAAGAACAAACGAGGGAAAATTCGCAGTTTCGTGAGAGCTCGTGGAAACAAAAGTAGATAGCGGGAATGAGAATGTATAACGTAGCGGCGACTCTCCAAGCGGAGTCTCGCTGCTTCTTCTCGGCAACGCCCCCCTTGCTTTTTTCGAGAGTGCATTCTTGTAGCGGCGACCGAGTTTTTTTTTTTTTTTGCGCTGGCTGTTTACTCAACGTTTCCAAGGAGCCCGCGGCTGCTTCTTGCGAGGAGCCGGCACTTTCCACGCAACTCCTGGTGCCTCTCGCTGGCACTGTGTGTGTGTGTGTTTGCGTGTTTGTGCATGTATTTGTGTATATTTACGCGTGCGTGGGTGCGGGCGCGTGTGTCTAGCGAAATTCGCTCCGGCTTCGGTCGGCCAGCCCGAAGCGGCCTCGCGTCCTTGCTCCGAGCTAGCGATCGCTATTTGTCGCCCCGCTGTTTACCTCACCTGAGTGCGCGTGAAAGGTGCAGACGGAGGCTCCCTCTGGCGGGTGCTCCAAATGGCTTTGCGCCGTTTGTCACCCTTACGAGTTTCGTAAGGTTGCCATTACTCGTTATTGTAGATACTTGAAAGTCGCGCGCATCCCTTTCTGTTCGGCACTCGGCCTTTTTTTGTTTTGTTTTTGCTTTCCTATGGGTGAAGAGTGCTGCAGGCTGGCCAAGACAACGAAGGCTGTGGCGCTCTCCAACGCTAGCGGAGTGTCCGGAAGCTTTTGTTGCTGTTGTTGTTTCTGCTTTTGTCTTTTTCTCTCTTTCTCACTCTCGCGCGTCGGTCTCTGCGTAGTTCTCGGGCACTAATCGACCCAGCTGCCGTCACTGTGGACCACTGGCACAATATCCTCTTCGCTATTCGCGTGCAGTTCAAGAACTCGTGGCTCCCACCACCGCGAACTTCGAAGAGCAAGTTTTTTTTTTTCATTTAATTCATTTTCTCTTTCAGGGCCCGAATGCATTACATAAGGTGGAGCTCAGTTCCGTGGGAAAGTAATAAATGCAAGAACATGGTAAAAGAAAACATGGTGCATAAACGTGTTAAAAAGAAACAGTATGAAGTACTCGGAATAGTAACAAGGACATCAGATTCTTTGAAAACAAAGTGCAAAGAAAAATCGCAAAAGGCATAGACGTAAGAATAATTTAATAAACGGCAAAAAAGAAAAAGCAACGTGGTAACAAGGCGATGCCTGTATTAATGGGCAGCATATATATATATATATATATATATATATATATATATATATATATATATATATATATATATATATATATATATATATATATATATATATATATCCCATAACATTCTGGACTGGTCCTAAGTCACAATTGGTTAGTAAGGTGTATTGTTGCTTTGTTGCTTTTTCCTGAAATCTTATGCGGTCTATACAGGTCACAATGAACTCATTAGTTAGTACATCCGATGCTGCTTCTGCGCTGGAGTGAGATTAGACCGTAGACATTTTCATGTAGCCGTCGTCACGCTTCCTTGTTGTGTTGTGTACATGACCAGCGTAGTCTAATACGAAAAAAAAATAAATGTATGGTGTGCGCTGAGAGTCTTGTTGAGACTTAGCGCTTCAGTGCTCGTACGGAAACGGCACCACCATTATTTCTAGTAACTAACTACATGTTGGCAATCCGCACGTTGAAGCCTGTGGCGTGTGGAATGCTAGGGGTCTAAGCACCCGTATAGCAGACTTTCGCCAATTCATTTTTACAAATCGCTTTCCCATACTGGTCATTTGCGAACCAAATACACCAACTCCACTCAGATTGTCCGGTTACGAATCTTTCGTCTCGTCCACATGCAGTGCGAGCACGAAAGTAATCATCTACATCCGCACGGACTTTACATATGTCGCTAATGCGGTAGAGCCTCATGACGACAACCAATATGTCTGCCTGAATATCCATAACAAGGATGTGTCATTCACACTAATTGGAGCCTACATATCCCCAGCGGGTCATTTTGACGGCGAACGACTCAAAATATTACTGATGAACATTGGCCCCTGGATTATCACAGGTGACTTCAACGTGCATCACCAGCTATGGGGAAGCACTAAAATTGATTCCAAAGGTAGGAGTCTCGCCTCCTTTGCTGCCGACCATGATTTGTGCTGTGTGAATGACGGCAGCCCTACGTTTTTGCAAAGCACGACCTATAGCAGCTGCTTGGACTTAACTTTGATGTCACGGCGCCTTGCCCCGAGCATCCACTGGTTTAAGCACATTGAAACGCATGTAAGCGACCATATTCCAACATACATAAAGATCAGAGGAGTTGAGCAACGTTCCTCTACTGTCTTGTGCACAGTTGATTGGACAAAGTTTAAGAAGGATATGGATGACGCATGTCGGGAAGGCTTTCCACACACTATCGAAGATGCAATCGCAGAGGCATTGAAAACATCCATCTGCTCGCTCACAAGGTCAGCAAGGCGAACAGACTTGGATATGGAACTGGAGAGGCTGCGTGCGGCACGCCGACAGGCGGAGAGGATGTATCGGCGTACAAAGTGCGTCTTGAATTTGAGGGCTTCTCGACGCATACAGAAGAAAGTGCAGCGTCGTATGGATAAATTGGAAGACAAGCGATGGAAAACTTTCTGTCAGTCGCTTGATCTCCGAAAATCGCTCTCGCACATATGGCGAACGGTTAGGGGCCTTCGCTCATCTCCGCGTCAAAGGAAGCCCTTTGCTGCACTGGCCCTCTACCAACTCCGCTCGGAACTTCAAGTGGCTGAAGAGTTCTGTGCATGGGTTGCTGGGTCCGTGGCCATCATTACTGACGCAGAATTGAATGACATCCCTGAGGCACGTGTACCAGAAATGAACGTGCTCTTTACACTCGAAGAGCTCGATGCTGCGTTGGCGACCTGCAGGCGCTCTTCGTCACCAGGACCTGATGGCATCACGTATGCTGCCCTATGCCACCTTGGGCATGACGCACCTGATGAGCTGCTCAGCTACTACAATGAGTGTTGGCAGAACGTCGCATTCCCAGACAATGGAAAACGAGCCGCTTGATCCCCATTCTGAAACCTGGAAAGTCTCCGCTTGAGCTTTCATCATATCGTCCGATTGCGCTTTCGAGCTGCGTCGGTAAAGTGATGGAAAGAATGATTATTGCTCGCTTGGAATGGTACCTAGAGCGATTCAACATCTATCCGGACGCCATGACAGGCTTTCATCGAGGCCGCTCGTCCATTGACAACGTCATTGACATCGTAACCTGGGTCCAAAATCAAAAAAGTCAGAAGCGCCTATCAGTGGCATTTTTTCTAGATATAAAAGGAGCATACGACAACGTCGCCCATGAGGCCATACTGAACTCACTTGAGGCTGTTGGAGTTGGTGGCCGGATGTATCAATGGATTCGGGACTATTTGAATGAGAGGTGCTTTTTCTTACAGACTGAAGACGGCCCAACTTCAGAACATTACACCTGCCGTGGTGTGCCGCAGGGTGGAGTGTTGAGCCCTATTCTGTTCAACCTCGTCTTGGTAGGACTTGCGGAGTACCTACCTCAGTCAGTTCACGTCTCAATATACGCCGACGACATTTGCATCTGGGCTTCTGCGGTGACTCGCCCTAGGTACGAGCCAGGCTTCAGCGGGCGGCAACCATGACGGCGTCTTATCTCCGAGAACAAGGCCTCAGCGTGTCGACTGAAAAGTGCGAATTGGTTGGCTTTACGCGCAAACAAATGACATCGTATCCTGTTTCAATCAATGGTCAAGCTGTATCCTATGCTAAGGCACATCGCCTTCTGGGTGTAATCATTGACCGCAACCTCTCGTGGAGCCTCCACTGCGTCTATCTAAAGAAGAAATTAGTTTCCATTGCTCAGGTCTTTAAATTTCTCTGCGGGAAAAACTGGGGTACACCAGTCCGTTCTATGATGCAGCTCTACAGGGTACTGTTTCTGAGACTCCTACGTTACAGTCTACCACTGTTGTCAAATGCATGCAAGACGAACTTTTGCGCCTTGGAGAGCATACAAGTTCAAGCCCAACGCACGTCTTTAGGGCTGCCTCGGTGCACGTCAACAGCCGCAACAATTGCCATCGCTGGGGACCATATGATCCAGACACACGTAGCTGTCGACTCTCTCCGAGCGCACATTCGCCATGTGTCAAGGATCCCCGACCATCATTTGGCCTCCCTACCAGCCGAGAGACCTGAAGCGACCTTCTCAAGAGTGATTAACGCTCATAAAGAGTGCATATCGTCATATTTTACACCGGCGACGAAGCCTTCATCTCTACTGTGGTGCCTACGACAGCCTCAAGTGAATTTTGCTATTCCTGGAATTACAAAAAAGTCCGATCATCCATCGCCGGCACTGAAGCAAGTTACGCTCCTATTACCGCACCAGACGTATCAGGACCACATACATATATATACCTATGGTTCGACCTCCCGTACCAGCTCAACTGCCGCATTCGTCGTTCCAGCCAAGAAGGTTACAGTTAAATTCAAATTGTCGCATACGACTACATCTACATCGGCAGAGCTTGCAGCTCTCCATGCCGCTATGATGTACGTCAGCGAAGAGCCAACAGAGAAATGGGTCGTATTTTGTGACTCTAAGGCAGCCCTTCACAGCATCAAGTCTGCATTACGTCACAGAACTTACGAGCAGATGACATCTGACATCAGGGAAGCGCACCACCATGCTCTGGAAAGAAGGCACACCATCATATTTCAATGGATTCCTGCTCACTGTGGCATCGTCGGCAACAACCTAGCTGACAAGGCTGCCCGGTCTGCCCACGAAGATACTCAGACGCGTTCAATACCTTTGGCGAGGTCGGACGCTGCCAAGGAACTTCGCCTACATGCACGCAAAAAGTCGCAAGCTCTCTGGAGTTCAAGTGCCTAAAATTGCCGATTATATAAACTGGACCCCACGCTACGGCTACAACTGCCATCTAGCCTTTCCCGCGGTGAAGCAACCTTGCTGTACCGCTTGTGGCTGGGAGTAGCGTTCACGAACTCATACTCATATTGTTTTGGAATGGCCGAGAGCCCGATGTGCGATTCCTGTGAGGGCGAGGAGACCATCGAGCACTTATTGTGTACCTGCCCCCGCTACGATGTACAACGCCTCTCTCTGCGGGAAACTTTACATCGACTGGACTTAAGACCGTTCAACGAGTCAAAGATACTCGGACCGTGGCCACACCCGTCACTGGCACGAAAAGCGAATCGTGCATTAGTGCAATACTTGGAAGTGCACCGGCTTACGAGACCGTTTATAGTGTCCCTGTGCATAGTGTCCCCCGCCCACACGCACTCAGTGCTCACTTTGTACCCTGTTAACGCGACAGCGTTAAGGAGCTCGTGGCGCAGAAAAGCCGGTGTCGTCGGCGTCGGTGTCGGTGTCGGCGGCGTTGGCCGTGAGCGATAAATCCCAGCAGGCACTTCATGAATAAAAAACAACTTGCAAGATGGGCTGGGTGGGAATCGAACCAGGGTCTCCGGAGTGTGAGACGGAGACGTCACCACTGAGCCACGTTTTCTTTTTTTTTTCTTTATTCACTGAGCCACGTTTTCGATGCTTTAAAGCGGTGCAAAAGCGCCTCTAGTGAACGCGGTGTTGCCTTAGAAATGAGCTGTTTCTAAGGCTCAGGCGTGCGTCGCTTGCTCAGGCGCACATTTCGCTGTCGCGCCGAACGCTGCGTTGCTCGACGCTCACCGCGTCCGATGCGGGGCGCGTAGTCGCTGCGCCGTAGCCCATTGTCTTACACCCCTTGGCGGGTCGACGGGAACGCTGTCGCGTTCCACTCTTGAAGGCGAAGCTTAAGCGTCCTTCAATTTTTTCTTCTCTCTATTCCCCCTTCCCCCACCCCCAGTGTAGGGTAGCAAACCGGATGCTCTTCTGGTTGACCTCCCTGCCTTTCCTATCCTTGCTTTTCTCTCTCTCTCTCTCTCTCTCTCGAGAAACCGATCTACATTACGCTGTGCATTACGCTGCCTTACGCTGTACATTACGCTGGCCGGAAAAAAATGTTACTTTTTTTAACTGGTAAAGGCAAAGACATCAAATTCGGGTCAGCAATTATTTACAGGCAAAGAAAGCTGCAATATTTTTTTTTACGCGATACGATGGTATACAGCAAGCTACGTATAAATGATACTTCGGATAAATTAAACTGAATCAGCAGCTAGCCTTTGCGCTCTCTGGACTCCTGCCTGACTGAGCTACCGCGAAATGTCTTGTGGCTATATACTGAACGCTAAGTGTGTATGTTTCACCATCTTGTGGTTTGTGTGGAGAAGGTTGCCAGCATCCTCTATTTCTGACCTTACTGCTATAAGACCCGGGCTATCATCCGTAGCATCCGCAGGATATCCTTCGCGACCAGCACGGGATTGTGGAGATACGCGTTTCCTCGAGGATTCCCTTCGGAGTCGCGCGGTCGGAGGAATGTTGCGTGTTCTGCTTCCCACGACCGCTCACCTTATTGACACAGTCGAATATCACCGCATGACCGCACAGCGTGTGAACGCAGGAAAAAGAAGAAGAAAGAAAAGGTCTGTCCTGGGTCAGTTATTTCGCGTTATTAAACCGGTCACACGGCTCTGTGATCATGAGAGACATGCGTGAATGGTCCAGAGCTTTGTGAAGTTGCATTTTCACGACTTTTTGTTTACTCAACAAATACAGTCACTAAGGCCATGAACACCCCAGACCTCTTATCGCTGGCTGACAGTGCATTGCATTAGACCGAACGCATCGGCAGCACCGGGCTGCGAGAGGAAAATCACGAGGTCTTCCTGTCGCCGATCGCTAAGTCGTGGGTTCGATTCGACCCCGCGACTGTTGCGCTCTGTTCTCACATAGCCCGAGTGTTTCCCCCATGGGTGTCCGCTACAGCCAGTGTGCTGCTCAGGACGTTAAAACCCATAATTTCAAGTTCGAGGACGTTGCCTCGATTTTGAAATCGTGGGAGTCGGTTAATTCGAAACATCCACAGGTAGTTTTGAGGCGAGTTCGGGGTGGCGCCGAATTCGGGCTTTCGCACGTCGCATGACTTGCAGATGTGACAGCTTGGAACGCCTTATTATGGAAGTACGGTACGCACGTCAGGATAACACCTCCTTTATAGGAATTGGAAGTGGCGCGTGCATTACGGACGTATAGTTGGTCGTTCGTCTGAGTCTCATAAATTCCGTGCAAATTATCTGCGTTTGTGTATTATCCACCTCATCGACAATAAGCTTAGTCCATGCACTGTAACATTTGGCTGGCATCGTCGAGGGATCGTTACATCACGCTAAAGCGTGGCTTGAGAAATAGGGCGTGTATATATATATATATATATATATATATATATATATATATATATATATATGCACACTAAGCGTTTTGTCTATTCGCTGTGGCTTGGTCCCTAGATTATACTTGTTAAATGCCGCATAACTTAGACGTGCAGCAAACTTAAACGCACGCCACGATCTGTCCATTGACGCTAACGAGCATTTTTTTCCTCCGTGTAATAAGCGATAGTTGTTGCTTAAGTGTTGGTATGAAAAAGGGTCGCATTATTTTTCTTCTTCTTCGCCTGCTACTTTAGCATGTCTCATGTGTCGCACTTTTAGCATGCCTTGTACGAAGACTACTTCCTAGCGCGACAGCGCGTTAATTTTTTTTTTTACCTCAATAGCGAATTAATAGATCACGTACTACGGACAGTAAGAAGTCAACCAACAGTAATACGCGAAGAAAGCAAGCGGCAGGGACATCGGCAACTTCAAGCTCAACTACTGAACAATCTATTATGCCCACTCCTGAAAAAACGAACACTTACCGAAGCCAGAGCAAGGGCAGATAGCAAGAAAAATTATGTCTTTAATAAACGGAAGGCTGCAAAGATGCCTTTGCGTGTACATAGGAAATTTTCATTAGTATTGTTGCACGGTCGAGCTAAATGCTTCGGTGGCTACGCGAAAATAATCTCGGGAGGGCAAAAGGAGAACCGTCGCTAACGGCGCGTGATTAATTAAAAAAAGCACGAACGAAGTATTCAGTGAGGTCATGGTAGAGGCAAGCTTCGCTCGGCGAATGAGAACCGACTTATATATAGTTCCGGCTAACGAAGTTGCTGCTAGAAGACTTCATCTAGCCGGAGATGGACGGCCGAATGAAAGCAAAGCATAGCGAAGAAAACGGTGAAAGAAGTAAAGGAAACGACAAGGTTAGAAGTGATGGACGGGAACGCGAAAAGGAAATAAAATGAACGTGGAAGGAAAGGGGACCGAGCTGAAATGTTGCCAGGTTGCACAAGTCCCAAGTTTCATTACGTGAGAAATGCAGAATTGAAACGAAACGCACACACACACAAAAAAAGGAGAATTGGAGGAAGGTGCCTTCGCAAGGTTAAAAGCTGCTAGCTTTGTGATTTGCAAGTTCGCTAATACACCCGGAAAATTATGCTAGCCTTCCTCGTAGTTGCCGGCTCTATTTTTTTGCTGGACCCGTCTGATCCGAGCATATTTTTCCGTAGTGAAGTAATTTCGAATGTTAGCGATGAATCCAGGTGCGC